>NC_092229.1:42415550-42575550 GCF_036320965.1 Panulirus ornatus
AGTATGGTTGTCCTCACCAATGTGGTTGTCCTCACCAGTGTGGTTGTCCTCACCAGTGTGGTTGTCCTCACCATTGTGGTTGGCCTCACCATTGTGGTTTTCCTCGCTAGTATGGTTGTCCTCACCAGTGTGGTTGTCCTCACCAGTGTGGTTGTCCTCACCAGTGCGGTTGTCCTCGCCAGTGTGGTTGTCCTCGCCAGTGTGGTTGTCCTCACCAGTGTGGTTGTCCTCGCCAGTGTGGTTGTCCTCACCAGTGTGGTTGTCCTCGCTAGTATGGTTGTCCTCACCAGTGTGGTTGTCCTCACCAGTGTGGTTGTCCTCACCAGTGTGGTTGTCCTCGCCAGTGTGGTTGTCCTCGCTAGTATGGTTGTCCTCGCTAGTATGGTTGTCCTCACCAATGTGGTTGTCCTCACCAGTGTGGTTGTCCTCACCAGCGTGGTTGTCCTCACCAGTGTGGTTGTCCTCGCCAGTGTGGTTGTTCTCACCATTGTGGTTGTCCTCACCATTGTGTTGTCCTCACCAATGTGGTTGTCCTCACCAATGTGGTTGTCCTCACCAGTGTGGTTGTCCTCACCAGTGTGGTTGTCCTCACCAGTGTGGTTGTCCTCGCCAGTGTGGTTGTCCTCACCAGCGTGGTTGTCCTCGCCAGTGTGGTTGTCCTCGCCAGTGTGGTTGTTCTCACCATTGTGGTTGTCCTCGCTAGTATGGTTGTCCTCGCCAGTGTGGTTGTCCTCGCTAGTATGGTTGTCCTCACCAATGTGGTTGTCCTCACCAGCGTGGTTGTCCTCACCAGTGTGGTTGTCCTCGCCAGTGTGGTTGTCCTCACCAGTGTGGTTGTTCTCACCATTGTGGTTGTCCTCACCATTGTGGTTGTCCTCGCTAGTATGGTTGTCCTCACCAATGTGGTTGTCCTCACCAGTGTGGTTGTCCTCACCATTGTGGTTGTCCTCGCCAGTGTGGTTGTCCTCGCCAGTGTGGTTGTCCTCGCCAGTGTGGTTGTCCTCACCATTGTGGTTGTCCTCACCAGTGTGGCTGTCCTCATCATTGTGGTTGTCCTCACCAGTGTGGTTGTCGTCATATGTGGTTATCCTCGCTAGTTTGGTTGTCCTCACCAGTGTGGTTGTCGTCATATGTGGTTATCCTCGCTAGTTTGGTTGTCCTCACCAATGCGGTTTTCCTCACCAGTGTGGTTGTCCTCACCAGCGTGGTTGTTCTCGCCAGTGTGGTTGTTCTCACCAGTGTGGTTGTCCTTGCTAGTGTGGTTGTCCTCACCAGTGTGGTTGTCCTCACCAGTGTGGTTGTTCTCACCAGTGTGGTTGTCCTTGCTAGTGTGGTTGTCCTCACCAGTGTGGTTGTCCTCACCAGTGTGGTTGTCCTCACCAGTCTAGTTGTCCTCATCAATGTAGTTGTCCACACCAGAGTAGTTGTCCTCACCAGTGTGGCTGTCCTCACCAGTGTAGTTGTCCTCACCAATGTTTTTATCCTCTTCAAAGTGGTTATCCTCATTAGTGTGGTTCTCTTCATGAGCACAGTTGTCCTCTTGTCCTCACATTGTAATTGTCCTCATTCGTATGACTGTCCTCATAACTCACATTGGTCACATTGCATATATAAAAAACACAAAGACTTAAGACTTTATTACCACAGTAGTCTTGTAAGAGCCATCCCACAACTAAAATAAGAAATAACGAAAGAATTAACGTGAGAGAGAGAGAGAGAGAGAGAGAGAGAGAGAGAGAGAGAGAGAGAGAGAGAGAGAGAGAGAGAGAGAGAGGAAAAAAATATAAAAGAGAGGAAACTAAAATGTCCTTTGCCTCAAAAAAAATATCTTCTCTAGACTTGGTCCCAAATGATAATTACTTCCCCCGACTTCTCCTCCTCCTAATTAGAGCAGAACTCGATATGTCAATTAGGGAGGAAATAAGAAAACCAATTATCGTAATGTATCTTAATCCATTTTACGATTCTCGACAAATATAAAGTTGGAGAGACAGGATCCTGGAGGATAAATTAATCCCGGGAAAGTTTTGCCAGCCTCCACTCCATGTCACTTGACGACTCGTACGGCAGAGAGGGAGAGAGGGAGAGAGAGAGAGAGAGAGAGAGAGAGAGAGAGAGAGAGAGAGAGAGAGAGAGAGAGAACAGAGAGAGAGAGAGAGAGAGATGCCCGCGAATACATGAGCGAATTTACACCACTGGCTTAAAAAAAGAAAAGCAATGAAAAAAAAAAAGGGAAAAGTCTTTTCAAACGTCCCTCAAAGCCATTTTTTTTTCCTTTTTTTAGCTTTCGAGTTCCCTTCCTTGTCCTTCTTTCCCGGACTTGGGGTATCCTGGCTCTGTTCTCTCGTATGAGGGGGAGGAAGGGGTGGGGGGGAGTGGGGTTGAGGTCAGGTTGAGGTGTTCAACACGCTTGGGTCGCCACCATAAAGGGGGGGGGGGGGTGGTTCTGGGTCGGGATCTGACGTGTCGCGGGAGATGAGCTGATTGGATGGGCCACGTTGCTTTACTCAGAGACAGAGACCTTCTTTTGTTTATCATGACAATTGTTGACTCAGAAATTGCTGAGGCGTTTGATATCTCTCTCTCTCTCTCTCTCTCTCTCTCTCTCTCTCTCTCTCTCTCTCTCTCTCTCTCTCTCTCTCTCTCTCTCTCTCCAACCAGATCTTTCAGTTTCATATCATCATTCAATCCAGATTCCTGGGGCCTGGATGTGGAAAGGGAGCTGTGGTTTCGGTGCATTCCACATGACAGCCAGAGACAGTGTGAACAAATGTGGTCTTTTTGTCCTTTCCTGGCGCTACCTCGCTGGAAGGGGGTTAAGGGGATGCTATTTCACGTGTGGCGGGGTGGCGACGAGAATGGATGAAGGCAGCAAGTATGAATATGTACATGTGTATATATGTATATGTCTGTGTATGAATATGCATGTATACGTTGAAATGTATATGTATTTACGTATGCATGTATGGGCGTATATATATATATATATATATATATATATATATATATATATATATATATATATATATATATATATATATATATATGAATTTATATACATATACTTCTATGAGTTCACGGGGAAATTGAAACACGTGAAGTTTCCAAGTGTACTTTCGTGTAATGATCACATCATAAGGGGAGACACAAGAGAGAAATACAACAGTCAGTTGATATACATCAAAGAGACGCAGCTAGGACGCCATTTAGTAAACATGCGATTGTCCAAGACAGACAACAAGCGTTCATAAACTTATCATTTTACAAATTTTATCAACAATAAAGGTATCTAATTTGTATAGACCATCACTAGCATTAAGATTATAATTCTTTGTGTATTTGATAATAGAAGATTCAATGATATTTCTCGTGGTAATAGAGTTAGAGTTGATAACTGAGATGGCATTACTCCAGTCAATACAATGAACATAGTTTTTAACAAGATTAAAAAAGGCGTTTGATTCTTGTCCCGTTCTTGTACTGTATTTATGTTGCCTAAGTCTATAAGAAAGATCCTTACCAGTCTGCCCAACATAAAACTTATCATAATTTCTACATGGCACTTTATGATCATTGTATTGACTGGAGTAATGCCATCTGTTATTAACTCTAACTCTATTACCACGAGAAATATCATTGAATCTTCTATTATCAAATACACAAAGAATTATAATCTTAATAATAGTGATGGTCTATACAAAATTAGATAGCTTTATTGTTTATAAAATTTGTAAAATGATAAGTTTATGAACGCTTGTTGTCTGTCTTGGACAATCGCATGTTTACCAAATGGCGTCCTAGCTTCGTCTCTTCGATGTATATCAACTGACCGTTATATCTATCTCGTGTCTCCCATGATGATGTGAGTATTACACAAAAGTGCACTTGGGAACTTATCGTGTTTCATTTTTCCCGTGGACTCATAGGAATATCTTGATCACACGCAAAATTGTGATCCTTTCCAATATATATATATATATATATATATATATATATATATATATATATATATATATATATATATATATTTATGTATATACGAGTAAAGTGCATATGAACGCGCACCTTCATATATATATTGGAGAGGATCACAATTTTGCGCGTGATCAAGTATATTCTTCAGAATCCATAGGGAAAATGAAACACGATAAGTTCCCAAGTGCACTTTCGTGTAATAATCACATCATCAGGGGAAACACAAGAGAGAAATATAACAGTCAGTTGATATACAACGAAGAGACGCAGCTGCGACGCCATTTGGTAAACAAGCGATTGTCCAAGACAGGCAACAAGCGTTCATAAACTTATCATTTTACAAATTTTATCAACAATAAAGTTATCCACTTTGTATAAACCATCACTAATATTAACATCATAATTCTTAGTGTATTTGATAATATAAGATTCAATGATATTTCTCGCGGTAATAGAGTTAGAGTTAATAACTGAGATGGCATTACTCCAGTTATTAGTTTTTAACGTGATTAAACAAGGCATTTGATTCTTGTCCCGTTCTAATACTATATTTATGTTGCTTATGTCTAACAAAAAGATCCTTACCAGTCTGCCCAACATAAAACGTATCACAATTTCTACATGGCACTTTAGAGATGCACCCAGGAGAATTTTCCTTCCACCACCAATTTGGTCTCCCACTTCTCGTTCCCTTCACCTCTGACTCCTGCATCCTCTTTGACGATCTTTCCTCACTCATTCTCTTCATGTGACCAAACCATTTCAATACACCCTCTTCTGTTCTCTCACCCACACTCTTTTTATTACCACACATCTCTCTTACCCTTTCATTGCTTACTCGATCAAACCACCTCACACTACACACTGTCCTCAAACATCTCATTTCCAACACATGTACCTGCCTCCGCACAACCTTATATATAGCCCATGCCTCGCAACCATATAACAATGTTGGAACCACTATTTCTTCAATCATACCCATTTTTGCTCTCCGAGATAACATTTTCGCCTTCCACACATTCTTCAACATTCCCAGAACCTCCGCCACCTCCCCCACCCTGTGACTCAATTCCGCTACCATAATTCTATCCACTGCTAGATCCACTCCCAGATATCTAAAACACTTCACTTCCTCCAGTTTTTCTCCATTCAAACTTTCCTCCCAAACGACTTGTCCCTCAACCTTACTGTACCTAATAACCTTGCTCTTATTCACATTTACTCTCAGCTTTCTTCTTTCACACACTTTACCAAACTCAGTCATCAGCTTCTGCAGTTTCTCTGAGACCCGAATCACTCACCAGCGCTGTATCATCAGTGAACAACTGACTCACTTCCCAAGCCCCCTCATCCACAACTGACTGCATACTTACCAATCTCTCCAAAACTCTTGCATTCACCTCCCTAACAACCCCATCCATAAACAAATTAAACAACCATGGAGACATCACGCACCCCTGGGAACCAATCACTTTCCTCTCTTCCTACTCGTACACATGCCATACATCCTCGATAAAAACTTTTCACTGCTTTTAGCAACTTACCTCCCACACCATATACTCTTAATACCTTCTACAGAGCATCTCTATCAACTCTATCATATGCCTTCTCCAGATCCATAAATGCTACATACAAATCCATTTGTTTTTCTAAGTATTTCTCACATACATTCTTCAAAGCAAACACCTGATCCACACATCCTCTACCACTTCTGAAACCACACTGCTCTTCCCCAGTCTGATGCTCTGTACATACCTTGACCCTCTCAATTAATACCCTCCCATATGATTTCCCAGGAATATATATATATATATATATATATATATATATATATATATATATATATATATATATATATATATATATATATATATATATATGTATATATATGTACACTTAACAACACTTTAAGAGATAAGGGAACAGAATATCCCCACCACCACCAGCAGAGCAGGAGCTGGGCTGGGCTGGGCTGGGCTGGGCTGGGCTGGGATGGGATGGGATGGGATGGGACAGGGAATTTTTCCAGTAAGTTTGCCCCCCAGGTCGACCTAGAGGCCACAAGAAGACAGGGACTTTTGACGTCTTTATCCCCATAATGCGCACTGCTAACAAAATTCCATTAAATTCCTTTTTTTTCTTTTTTTCTATTAGCGTCGGGCTCTGTGGCCAGAGGGGGTGTGTGGGGAGGTGGGCGGTTCCCCACACCATATCATCCCCATCCCCCCACACCAACCCCACCTTATAATCACTTTTCTCTCCTCATTTGAATATTCAAATCATTACCCCCACACCAATGATGCAGTTGTCTTGGTGGGCGGGTGGGCGGGTGGGAGTGGGTGGGAGTAGGTGGGTGGGTGGCTTTGTCACACCCCCCCCACCCACCTTCCCCACCCTCAGACAGACAGAGCCACGGTAAACAATTGTTTGCTCCTTATGTTTGCAGGTGTTGGCGAGACTCGAGTGAAGTTCGACAGCCACTGTGATGGGTGTGTCTGGTGGGCAAACAGAGGCACAAGCTGCTGCCAAGGGTCGGACGGAGGTCTCGACCCTTAAGCTTAGTGGAAATAAGGGTCGAATTGGGTCATCGAGTCGGTCCCTCGTGTGTGTGTGTGTGTGAGAGAGAGAGAGAGAGAGAGAGAGAGAGAGAGAGAGAGAGAGAGAGAGAGAGACTCTCCCTCTCTCTCTCTCTCTATCTCTCTCCCAAAAGCCAATTTTTTCTCGTTTGCATAAAGATAATAATATACGTAATTGTGAATTTCATTTGAGAAGATGATTACGATTTTACCTCAAAAGAAATGAAGTGAAAATATGAGAGGGGGAGGGACGAGGGGAGGGACGAGGGGAGGGACGAGGGGAGAGGGAGGAGGGAAAGGGAGGGGAGGGAAGGGGAGGAGGAGGGTAGTAGCAGCAATTCTGGCCTGCCATTAATGAGGTTGGAATTCCCTCTCCTCCCTCTCGACAATGAGTGGGAAAAATCTGCCACTTTGATGTACTCCAGAAAACATGAGGCACACTGCGATCCCACTGTAATTGAGCTGGGAAGACGGTGTGTGGGAGGCGCCTACCCCAACGCACTCTTTGGGGCTCGAGGTGTGGGTGTGTGTGGGCATGGTCTCACGTCTCGTATTGGTCTCGCGAACGCACTCACTCCCACAGTGGCTGGGAGATTCCCACTGGACACACCTAGTGGGTGAGGCCCCACTGGACACACCTAGTGGATGAGGGCCCACTGTCCACACCTAGTGGATGAGACCCACTGGACACACCTAGTGGATGAGGCCCAGTGGACACACCTAGTGGATGAGGCCCACTGACCACACCTAGTGGATGAGACCCCACTGTCCACACCTAGTGGATGAGGCCCACTGTCCACATCCGGTGGGTGAGGCCCACTGGCCACACCTAGTGGATGAGGCCCACTGACCACACCTAGTGGATGAGGCCCCACTGTCCGCACCTAGTGTGTGAGGCCCACTGTCGACACCTAGTGGATGAGGCCCACTGACCACACCTAGTGGATGTAGCCCCACTGTCCGCACCTAGTGTGTGAGGCCCACTGGCCACACCTAGTGGATGAGGCCCACTGTCCACACCTAGTGGATGAGGCCCACTGTCCACACCTAGTGGATGAGGCCCAATGTCCACACCTAGTGGATGAGGCCCACTGTCCACACCTAGTGGATGAGACCCCACTGTCCACACCTAGTGGATGAGGCCCACTGTCCACATCCGGTGGGTGAGGCCCACTGGCCACACCTAGTGGATGAGGCCCACTGACCACACCTAGTGGATGAGGCCCCACTGTCCGCACCTAGTGTGTGAGGCCCACTGTCCACACCTAGTGTGTGAGGCCCATTGACCACACCTAGTGGATGAGGCCCACTGGTCACACCTAGTGGATGAGGCCCACTGGTCACACCTAGTGGATGAGGCCCACTGTCCACACCTAGTGGATGAGGCCCACTGGTCACACCTAGTGGATGAGGCCCACTGTCCACACCTAGTGGATGAGGCCCACTGACCACATGATCTTCCTTGAACACTCCTTACCTTCCCCATCTAATGTGTTCACGCACACTTACTTATGTATATACACACACACACACACACACACACACACACACACACACACACGCTTTTATTTCAAGCCGTTTTATAATTAGGTAACTAGTTACTGTCATGACCCGCCCCTCCTCCCTCCAGTTCAGTAACAACTGTGTACTTTCAACCTAACGGCTCTCATTACAAATAAACCGTTTATTATTATTATTATTATTATTATTATTATTATTATTATTATTATTATTATTATTACTATTATTATTATTACTATTATTATTATTATTATTATTATTATTATTATTATTATTATTATTATCATCATTATCATTATCATTATTATTATCATCATCATTATCACTAGTAGTAGTAGCAGTAGTATATCATTATGATTAGTAGTAGTAGTAGTAGTAATAGTAGTAGTAGTAGTAGTAGTATCATTATAATTAGTAGTAGTAGTAGTAGTATTAGTAATAGTAGTAGTAGTAGTAGTAATAGTAGTAGTAGTAGTAATAGTAGTAGTAGTAGTAGTAATAGTAGTAGTAGTAGTAGTAATAATAGTATCATTATAATTTGTAGCAGTAGTAGTAGTAGCAGTAATAGTATCATTATAATCAGTAGCAGTAGTAGTAGTAGTAGTAGCAGTAGTAGTAGTAGCAGTAATAGTATCATTATCATTAGTAGTAATGATAGTAGTACTATCATTATTATCATTATTGCCATGACGCCTCAGATGACCACAGTGCAGGAAGCAGAGAGCGACCTTACCTGGACCCGGGCCTCCGTCAGGTTGATCTTCATGGCCAGCTCCTCCCTGGTGAACACGTCGGGGTAGTGCGTCTGGGTGAAGGCGTTCTCCAGCTCCTCCAGCTGACGACCAGCAAGATCTGGGTTAGTTGGTTAGTCCCCCAGGGCAGCAGGGGTTAGTATCACAGGGTAGCAGGGGTTAGTCCCACAGGACAGCAGGGGTTAGTCCCACAGGGCAGCAGGGGTTAGTCCCACAGGGCAGCAGGGGTTAGTCCACAGGGTAGAGGGCAGCATAGGTTAGTCCCACAGGGTAGAGGACAGCATGGGTTAGTCCCACAGGGTAGAGGGCAGCATGGGTTAGTCCCACAGGGTAGAGGACAGCATGGGTTAGTCCCACAGGGTAGAGGACAGCATGGGTTAGTCCCACAGGGTAGAGGGCAGCATGGGTTAGTCCCACAGGGTAGAGGGCAGCATGGGTTAGTCCCACAGGGTAGAGGGCAGCATGGGTTAGTCCCACAGGGTAGAGGACAGCATGAATTATAATATGATAAGATGTTTTCATTTAAACAAGAGAGTGTGACATTATAATATACATTTCTTGTAAGTCTATGTATATACCTATATACATACAAGAAAACAACATATGATAATTATTATAGTTTGTGTTACTGATTATAATGAGACTTTGAATAGATGCAAGTATCGTGTTCGACATGAGTGTATGATATGGTGATGAGTGTATGATATGGTGATGAGTGTATGATATGGTGATGAGTGTATGATATAGTGATGAGTGTATGATATGGTGATGAGTGTATGATATGGTGATGAGTGTATGATATGGTGATGAGTGTATGATATGGTGATGAGTGTATGATATGGTGATGAGTGTATGATATGGTGATGAGTGTATGATATGGTGATGAGTGTATGATATGGTGATGAGTGTATGATATGGTGATGAGTGTATGATATAGTGATGAGTGTATGATATAGTGATGAGTGTATGATATAGTGATGAGTGTATGATATGGTGATGAGTGTATGATATGGTGATGAGTGTATGATATGGTGATGAGTGTATGATATGGTGATGAGTGTATGATATGGTGATGAGTGTATGATATGGTGATGAGTGTATGATATGGTGATGAGTGTATGATATAGTGATGAGTGTATGATATAGTGATGAGTGTATGATATAGTGATGAGTGTATGATATGGTGATGAGTGTATGATATGGTGATGAGTGTATGATATGGTGATGAGTGTATGATATGGTGATGAGTGTATGATATGGTGATGAGTGTATGATATGGTGATGAGTGTATGATATGGTGATGAGTGTATGATATAGTGATGAGTGTATGATATGGTGATGAGTGTATGATATGGTGATGAGTGTATGATATGGTGATGAGTGTATGATATGGTGATGAGTGTATGATATGGTGATGGGTGTATGATATAGTGATGAGTGTATGATATGGTGATGTGTGTATGATATTGTGATGAGTGTATGATATGGTGATGAGTGTATGATATAGTGATGAGTGTATGATATGGTGATGAGTGTATGATATGGTGATGAGTGTATGATATGGTGATGAGTGTATGATATAGTGATGAGTGTATGATATGGTGATGAGTGTATGATATAGTGATGACTGTATGATATGGTGATGAGTGTATGATATGGTGATGGGTGTATGATATAGTGATGAGTGTATGATATAGTGATGAGTGTATGATATCTGATGAGTGTATGATATGGTGATGAGTGTATGATATGGTGATGAGTGTATGATATGGTGATGAGTGTATGATATAGTGATGAGTGTATGATATGGTGATGAGTGTATGATATAGGTGATGAGTGTATGATATGGTGATGAGTGTATGATATGGTGATGAGTGTATGATATGGTGATGAGTGTATGATATGGTGATGAGTGTATGATATGGTGATGAGTGTATGATATGGTGATGAGTGTATGATATGGTGATGAGTGTATGATATAGTGATGAGTGTATGATATAGTGATGAGTGTATGATATAGTGATGAGTGTATGATATAGTGATGAGTGTATGATATGGTGATGAGTGTATGATATGGTGATGAGTGTATGATATGGTGATGAGTGTATGATATGGTGATGAGTGTATGATATGGTGATGAGTGTATGATATAGTGATGAGTGTATGATATAGTGATGAGTGTATGATATGATGAGTGTATGATATGGTGATGAGTGTATGATATGGTGATGAGTGTATGATATAGTGATGAGTGTATGATATGGTGATGAGTGTATGATATAGTGATGAGTGTATGATATGGTGATGAGTGTATGATATAGTGATGAGTGTATGGTATGGTGATGAGTGTATGATATGGTGATGGGTGTATGTTATGGTGATGAGTGTATGGTATGGTGATGGGTGTATGATATGGTGATGAGTGTATGATATGGTGATGAGTGTATGGTATGGTGATGAGTGTATGATATGGTGATGAGTGTATGATATGGTGATGAGTGTATGATATGGTGATGGGTGTATGATATCGTGATGAGTGTATGATATGGTGATGAGTGTATGGTATGGTGATGAGTATATGATATAGTGATGACTGTATGATATGGTGATGAGTGTATGATATGGTGATGGGTGTATGATATAGTGATGAGTGTATGATATAGTGATAAGTGTATGATATGGTGATGAGTGTATGATATGGTGATGAGTGTATGATATGGTGATGAATGTTTGATATAGTGATGAGTGTATGATATAGTGATGAGTGTATGATATGGTGATGAATGTATGATATGGTGATGAGTGTATGATATGGTGATGGGTGTATGATATGGTGATGAGTGTATGATATGGTGATGAGTGTGTGATAGGGCGATGGAAGAACGTCTCTGTGGGTCATTTTCCTCATTAATGAGTACAGTGAATGTGACATGGTGAGTGACCTGGTCTAGGAGGGATGTAAGGGGGTGGGGAGCGTGTTGGCATGAGTCAGTAACTTACCTGCTGAAGTATGAGTTACCTGTTGGTGGATGAGGTACCTGATGGAGAGTGAGTTACCGCTGGTGGATGAGTTACCTGATGGAGAGTAAGTTACCTGCTGGAATATGTGTTACCTGCTGGAGGAAGAGTTACCTTCTCCAGGGTAACTACCGACTAGAAAGTGAGTTACATGTTCGAGAGGGAGTTACCTACTGGATCGTGATCTACCCGCTGTGTGGTAAGTTACCTGTTGGAGGATGAGTTACCTGCTGTAGATTGAGTATCAGCTAGGGGACGTACCAAGTGGAATGTGAGTTACGTGGTAAATATTAAGTTACATGGTGGGGGGTGAGTTACGTTGTAAATGTTGAGTAACGTGGTGGAGGCTGAGGTACGTGTTGAATCTTGAGTCACGTGGAAAATGTTGAGTTACCTGCTGGAGGGTGAGTTACGTGATGCAGGGTGAGTTACCTGCTGGAATGTGAGCTACGTGGTGGAGGATGAGTTACGTGACGGAGGGTGAGTTACCTACCGGAAGGTGCGTTACGTGGTGGAGGGTGATTTACGTGATTGAGGGTGAGTTACCTGCTGGAAGGTGTGTTACGTGGTGGAGGGTGAGTTCCTGCTATAGGGTGAGTTATGTGGTGGAGGATGAGTTACGTGGTGGAGGGTGAGTTACCTGCTGGAGGATGAGTTACGTGGTGGAGGGTGAGTTACGTGGTGGAGGGTGAGTTACGTGGTGGAGGGTGAGTTACCTGCTGGAGGATGAGTTACCTGATGGAGGATGAGTTACGTGGTGGAGGGTGAGTTACGTGGTGGAGGGTGAGTTACGTGATGGAGGATGAGTTACGTGGTGGAGGATGAGTTACGTGGTGGAGGATGAGTTACGTGGTGGAGGGTGAAATACGTGGTGGAGGATGAGTTACGTGGTGGAGGATGAGTTACGTGGTGGAGGATGAGTTACGTGGTGGAGGATGAGTTACCTGCTGGAGGGTGAAGGTGGTCCGGTTGCGCCGTTGTTTCCTCCTGACGAAGGTTTCATCGTGCAGGTCCGGGTGGTAGCTGTAGCTGGTGTCTGGAGGGGCGGTAGACAACATTACTCAGTAACACCACGACGCTGACATGTGTCATGTGGTGTCATACCGGGTCACGTGAACCTTCATGCGTCATATTGTGTCACGTGTCAAGTTAGATCAGGTGTCATGTTGAGTCAAGACATGTGGTGTAATATCATATGACATGGTGGTCATGTTGTGTCACGTCTTGCACTGCCATGTGTCATGAAGTGTCAATGTCGCTCAGTGCCATGTGTCATGAAGTGTCAATGTCGCTCAGTGCCATGTGTCACGCTGTGTCATATGATTACCTATCACTGCTACACATGGAGGAGGGGAGTTCCACACTCGTGTGTCCCCATTTCTTGAGCATTTTCTACCGTCATACAACGTCTTCAACCTTCAAAATGTTGAAGGCTTCCAGTCCACATCAAGGCCAGACTTTCATTGTAACATAGAGAGGATCGTGAAAGGGAAAAAAGAAGAGACGAGGAAAACTATTTACGAATTTTGGAGGAAGTGAAAAACCAGTCTTCTGAACTATGCCTGGTCATGGTTACTGGGAAAGAAATGAGAAGGTTGAGAATTCCAAAGTTTGGGCATGTAGGGAAAGAAACAGTTATCAAAACGGCCCACCTTTGAGTTGCCAACTGCCATATACATACTTGCCATATGGTTTTTAAGACGCCAATGCTGTAATCAAGGCTTGCCTTATTTTGTTTTCTATGAAGGGTTATTCTATAGCTTCGAACCTAAGGGCTTGCAACCCTTATGAACTAGTAAGCCATTACACTGGCAAGCAATCAATGATCGCCCACAATTGCCACACACGGTAACCTTGCAACATGTGTCCAACCGAAGATCACGAGGTGAAGACATGAAATGAACCCACAGAAACGCAGAAGAACTAAATGGTAGATCTAGATATACAGACCAAAAATGAAATAACACAATTCAATTTTTCTAAGGCAATAGAGAGCTGTCTTTTTTGGCAAGAGCAAATTAGACATGATAAATACAGCGTGTGTAAAGAGGGAGACACGTTTACCATAACACTGAGATACGAGTTTCTCAGAATCATTCGCCCTTCTCATGAATCACGCTCCCTGTGTCGCTTATCTGTATTCCTTCCTTACCCAAAATGCGATTCATCGAATCAACTCCCAGACTTGCCCGCCGCACACCACGCATTTCATACATCTTTCTCCCGACTGCATATATATACATATAAAATTCTTGGCCGCACGCGGACGAAGAAATGAGGGTTGCTGTGGCCCCACGTTATAACTTCTCCCTGTAACTTAGGTCTCATATCTAAGGTATCATCTTTCTTGTTCTCCTCTGAACCTACTGTAATAGTTCTCGACACACCTGTGAGGAGACTACGTATGAGAGGCAAATTATAAATCAGGCCTCACATACGATAGAAACATCATATCAAACATCTCCTTATCCAAGACCTACAATTCTCCTGTCTTCTGACGTTGTCCTCAGATGGTAGACTGGCCACAGAATCAACCTCCCTAAATCCTTTTCTTTATAATACACTGATGTAGATGGCTTATTTCCATGCCAGATTAAAGTCAAATCGAGGCCTTCCGCGGTGTACCCATCTATATATTTCCTTGAGCTGACCCTCATAATCCATATATCAGACCAACCAACTCGGGAACTTCTCTCGGTCCATTTGTTACCTGGGAAAACTCCTCGTCATTCTCTGCATGCCTGAAGGACTTGGCATTATCCTCAGGACATGCTCAGGTTAGACTTCGATCCTTCTGGTATGTCAGAGAGATCAAGAACAGCATCGCCACTGGCAACTTCAAGCCACTTAGAAAAACAAAACCAAAGGTTCTTTTGATGTGTCTCCTCTGTTCCCTCTCATCTGAATAACTTTCGATCCATCATATGTGTCTCACCCTCATACTTGCCTGATATCTTAGCTTCTTTACCAGCCTCTTGTGTGGGAGGATGTCCGAAGCCTTAGGCGTTCCAAGAGCACATCCATCTATCACTATTGTCTAACATGGAGCTCAGTCTATCTATTACACACATGACCTTCCGTATCGTAAATCACTGTTGTCTCGCACTTAAGCAGTTTCTCTTTTGCAAATACACTTTCATTTACTTTCTGATTATCTTTTCCTGTGTTTTTGTAGACTACAGTTCATCAGAGATACTGATCAGTGGTTCGGTGCGATTTCCCGCTCGCCTTTCTTGAACAATAAGCACGATGACTACCGCCCACCACTCCTCAACGTGACACATTCTTCCCAAGACTTTCAGAACAGAACCTGAGGTAGCTGTGTTGAGTCATGTGTTGTGTTGTGTCATGTGCTGTGTTGCGTCATGTGTTGTATTGTGTCATGTGTTGTGTTGTGTCATGTGTTGTGTTGTGTCATGTGTTGTGTTGTGTCATGTGTTGTGTTGTGTCATGTGTTGTGTTGTGTCATGTGTTGTACTGTGTCATGTGTTGTGTTGTGTCATGTGTTGTGTTGTGTCATGTGTTGTGTCATGTGTTATGTTGAGTCGTGTGTTGTGTTGAGTCATGTGTTGTGTTGTGTCATGTGCTGTGTTGCGGCATGTGTTGTACTGTGTCATGTGTTGTGTTGTGTCATGTGTTGTGTTGTGTCATGTGTTGTGTTGTGTCATGTGTTATGTTGAGTCGTGTGTTGTGTTGAGTCATGTGTTGTGTTGTGTCATGTGCTGTGTTGCGGCATGTGTTGTACTGTGTCATGTGTTGTGTTGTGTCATGTGTTGTATTGTGTCATGTGTTGTATTGTGTCATGTGTTGTGTTGTATGTTATTTTGTGTCATGTTACGTTAAATCATGTGTTGCTCTGCCATCCGCTGTGCCACATTATGAACTTTAATGTCATAGGCTGTGTCATATAATATGTCGTACCATGTGTGTCATATCAGGTGTCATACTGTCTGTCAAGCGTCATAATATAAGCTTCATATGTTGCCTTGTGTCACATGTTCCACTGTGTCATGTGTTGCTTTGTGTCACATGTTCCACTGTGTCATGTGTTGCCTTGTCACATGTTCCACTGTGTCATGTGTTGCCTTGTGTCACATGTTCCACTGTGTCACGTGTTGCCTTGTGTCACATGTTCCACTGTGTCACGTGTTGCCTTGTGTCACATGTTCCACTGTGTCATGTGTTGCCTTGTGCCACATGTCTCGCTCTGTCATGTGTCATGTCATCTGTCATTGTATTCTGTCCGGTTTTCGTGTCTCGCAGATGTTCTGTGTCATATGTGTGTGTTGACAACAGCTTGTGTCATGTGTCAACTGTAAAATTGTGGCATAATTACTTTCTGTCTTGCCTCACAGTGTCATGTAGTCATAGATCGTATGACAGTACTGGGCTGGGGCTGTCACGTGTCAGTGTTATACTCTTCACAACATGGTGGGTTATTACATGATATACTGTGTCATATGACACTGGACCCTGAACTATATAGTTATGTGTCACTGTGTCATAAGTAACAGCCCTACATTAATGTGTCATATTTCAGTGTCATGTGGCACATGTCATGTACTGTCATTATCATGAAAAAACAAATGACCTTACGAGACTTTCTCCAGGGTGTAACCCCAGGCAGGTGGAGTCCGGTAACACCTACATCACTGTCATACTGGGTTTGATATGACACCATCGTGTGTCACATTGTGACATGTGTCATACTACTCAGTGTTGTAGTATTATAATCTTCATGAGTGACCACGATGGTACGACCCTTGACCACGATGGTACGACCCTTGAGCACGAAGGTACGACCCTTGAGCACGAAGGTACGACCCTTGAGCACGAAGGTACGACCCATGAGCACGAGGGTACGACCCTTAACCACGAGGGTGCGACCCTTGACCACGACGGTACGACCCTTGAACACGGCGGTACGACCCTTAACCACGAGGGTACGATCCCTGAGCACGAGGATACGACCCTTGACCACGACGGTACGACCCTTGAACACGGCGGTACGACCCTTGAGCACGACGGTACGACCCTTGAACACGAGGGTACGACCCTTGAGCACGAGGGTACGACCCTTGACCACTAAAGTACGATCCTTGAGCACGAGGGTACGACCCTTGACCACGACAGCACGTACCGTGAGTATGATGACGACCTTGATTCTAACCCACAGGTGCAGTCGTGCTCAAGGGTCGTGCCGTCGTGCTCCAGGAACGTGCGGGCGTTCCCAAGGGTCGTAAAGCCGTGCTCAATGAACGTGCGGGCGTTCCCAAGGGTCGTACAGCCGTGCTCAAGGAACGCGCAGTCGTGCTCAAGGGTCGTGCCGTCGTGCTCAAGGAACGTGCGGCCGTTCCCAAGGGTCGTACAGCCGTGCTCAAGGAACGCGCAGTCGTTCTCAAGGGTCGTGGCGTCGTAGTCATAGGCCTAAGTGTGCGTGTGAGGGGGGGACGACCAGCGCCACGCACCAGCGGGTACGTGCAGACAGTCGTACGTCATTACCCCGGCAGTCGCACTGTACTGGAGGACATGCGAAACGACAAGACTTGAGTCCATCAATGTAATGATGCGTTCGGTAACTGGCAAACTCTCCTGCTGGAGTGTCAGAGGGGAGTGGCAAGCGGTAACTCCCTTCTCCCTGCCTACGACCGAGGGAGGGAGTGTGAGATCGGTAACTCCCTCCCTCCTGTGATAATAAGCCACATGTCGGCTCATAATAACCTGGGTGGCTTGATCCTAGGATCGCGTCTGTCAACTCCCTTCCCTCCCTCTCTCTCTCTCCTCTTCTTAGCCTAATATCCCTGGGCTCGCTGTGATAATAATCTAAATAAACTTAGTCCGCCGTCTTCCGCCGTAATAAGCCCCGGTCATTGATAATAATAACGTGAAAATGGCTACTAGATCCCGGCGCCCATCTCGAGTGGATTAGGGCGATATTACCGCCATCTACCGCCCCTCCGCCCAAACTGCTGTACTTTGCTATTGTTCGCCTCACACGCCCCTCCTCCTCCTCCTCCTCCGTCTCCATGGCGGGCCGGGGAAGAAAGAGCGTTATTAATCGCGAACTTAAGCGCACGAGAGAAGAGCAGAGTCGTAGAGAACAAAGAGTAAAATGTTAGCAGACCCCCACTCTACCACCCCACACACCCCCGGAAGTAACACAAATATAAAATAAGTGTGAAAAGTTGGTCGGCCACGGGCGGCGCCTCTTCCATAACGTGATCATGCCGGAGGCTGATCCTTCTGCCTCCCTTGGGCCCATCTCTCCCACCCCGGGGCCTCTAACTCCATCTGCCCCTCGAAATATTACCCTTTATCTCTCTTTATAGCCTCTCGAGTCCACCCGCCATCTCTCATACAATTTGGCGCCAATTTTTTCCCGCGTAAACTTGTTGTGTTTGTCATTGGCGGTGTTGGCGGTCATCACTCGCCGTCGCGCGCGTTCCGCCGCCTGATACGTCTTCCCGCCGCCAGGGGAGCCCGCTCACCGTCCATAAAGATACCCTTGGAAAATTGCCTCTTGGAAATTGCATTACACTCTGTTATTTAGGGCGTCCGCCGGCCGGACGTGGGATCTTCGTGGTAGATATATATTAATTCCGTCATTGATAACACAAGTCCCATTGTGATGTATGTAGAAAGAGTCCAAGAACGAGAGAGACGAAAGAGAGATGGAAGGTGGAAGTTTTTCTCAGCGAGGCGAATTCCTCCTCTCCCTTACCCTCCCGAGCAGCGAAGTCTTTACACCCGGGTAGTAACTTATCCCATCAGGATCACTTTTGAAAATACGCCCATTTTTTCAGCGTCTCCTCTGTTTTGTGACCTCGTAGAGAAGTTGAAGCGAGGTTTACCGCCGTGACAGTCGCCACGCTCCCAGGATCAGGGGACTTGCGCGCCAAAACTCAGCTGGGGAGCCAATTTTCCCGCCCGGGCGCTGGATCACCGCCTGGCGGGAGGAGCGGGAACTAAACATGGCTCAAGTCCCCGTGAAGGCTGCCCTAGTCTTGATATGTGATCCGCCTCATGACTCAGGTTTTTACGTGGAAAACGAGTTCTTTTGGATCCCTTACTGTCTAAAAGTCCCTCTCCATCACGAGCCCAGGCTTGGTAACGAGCTGTAACGTATGGCAAGTTAGGAGGGAAGAAATGTACTTGTGGTTGTGACATATACTCTCCCCCAGACGTGTGTTAGGTCTGCACGTTAGCTCACAGCCACCCACACACCCACACACACACCCACACACCCACCCACACACCCACACACCCACACACACACCCACACACCCACACACACACCCACACACACACCCACACACCCACACACACACACACACACCCACACACACACCCACACACACACCCACCCGTTACTTAGCCAAATAATCTTGAGAATTCCCTATTAAATTTCTCTCTCTCTCTCTCTCTCTCTCTCTCTCTCTCTCTCTCTCTCTCTCTCTCTCTCTCTCTCTCTCTCTCTCGTGAGATACCCGCCTCCCCAACACCATTACTTTCCCGTGTGAAGTATAACGCACGGTACACGGCGTTAAGACATTACACCCTCCACAATTAATGAGACTACCCAAGCAGGCGTACAGGTGGCCATGTTTACTCTCCCTCCTCCGCGCCCCCCCCCAGGAGACCCTCCACCGCCACCCCCCCCCCCAGGGGAGGGGAAGGGAGGAGGGGTGAGAAAATGGAAGGGAACAGTTTTTCGGTGTTTGTGTTGGTGGAATATTTATTTCACGGTGAATATGGATGCGACCAGTGCTTACCGGGATATACAAGATCTGTTGCTCTCACGCCTCACCTTGTCTGGCTCAACCTGGGTCTCGGGCCGCCCCCCCCCCCCCACCCATCCTCCGCGGGGGGTTAGTGTGTGTGTGTGTGTGTGTGTGTGTGTGTTTCGCTATGCTGGTCATAAGGCGTGTGTGTGTGTGTGTGTGTGTGTGTGTGTGTGTGTGTGTGTGTGTGTGTGTGTGTTTCGCTATGCTGGTCATAAGGTGTGTGTGTGTGTGTGTGTGTGTGTGTGTGTGGTCATCAACAGGTGAAGGTCGTTAATTCTTCGTCCTCTCCACACTGATACAGGTACAGGAGCGAGCAGGTGGCTACAGGAGGTACAGTGGTGAGTACAGCACCATGAGGCTGGTGGGTACAGACGATGAATACAGCACCATGTAGCTGGTGGGTACAGGCGATGAATACAGTACCATGTAGGTGGTGGGTACAGACGATGAATACAGCACCATGTAGCTGGTGGGTACAGACGATGAATACAGTACCATGTAGCTGGTGGGTACAGGCGATGAATACAGCACCATGTAGCTGGTGGGTACAGACGATGAATACAGCACCATGTAGCTGGTGGGTACAGCCGATGAATACAGCACCATGTAGCTGGTGGGTACAGACGATGAATACAGTACCATGTAGCTGGTGGGTACAGCCGATGAATACAGCACCATGTAGCTGGTGGGTACAGCCGATGAATACAGCACCATGTAGCTGGTGGGTACAGACGATGAATACAGTACCATGTAGCTGGTGGGTACAGCCGATGAATACAGCACCATGTAGCTGGTGGGTACAGCCGATGAATACAGCACCATGTAGCTGGTGGGTACAGACGATGAATACAGTACCATGTAGCTGGTGGGTACAGCCGATGAATACAGCACCATGTAGCTGGTGGGTACAGCCGATGAATACAGCACCATGTAGCTGGTGGGTACAGACGATGAATACAGTACCATGTAGCTGGTGGGTACAGCCGATGAATACAGCACCATGTAGCTGGTGGGTACAGACGATGAATACAGCACCATGTAGCTGGTGGGTACAGGCGATGAATACAGCACCATGTGGCTGGTGGGTACAGACGATGAATACAGCACCATGTGGCTGGTGGGTACAGACGATGAATACAGCACCATGTAGCTGGTGGGTACAGACGATGAATACAGCACCATGTGGCTGGTGGGTACAGACGATGAATACAGCACCATGTGGCTGGTGGGTACAGGCGATGAATACAACACCATGTAGCTGGTGGGTACAGCCGATGAATACAGCACCATGTAGCTGGTGGGTACAGACGATGAATACAGTACTATGTGGCTGGTGGGTCCAGACGATGAATACAGCACCATGTAGCTGGTGGGTCCAGACGATGAATACAGCACCATGTAGCTGGTGGGTACAGGCGATGAATACAGCACCATGTAGCTGGTGGGTACAGACGATGAATAGAGCACCATGTAGCTGGTGGGTACAGACGATGAATACAGCATCTCTCTTTCTCTCGACAGTGGACGGGAGAGAGGGGCCGGCTTATAGGGGAGGTGAAGGATGTGGGATGGGGGATTTGCTGTAGGACTCCAGCGAGCGTTGTGAGGGAGGGGGAAGGTCGGGAGGAGGAGGAGGAGGAGGGAAGAGGAGAAGGATGAGGGGAATAAATCCTCAAAGGGGGGGGGGGGGGAGAAGGTCTCGTCCTACGTGTTCTGTTGGTCTTCAACCAGAAACTTCAATATAGAAAACGGGCAGAGGGCCAGTAGTTAGTCCCGTGGACTTTAAACCCTACCAGCTGCTAAGGTCAATAAGGACGTCACATTGAATTTATGGTCACTGAGACAAGGATCCTCATCCCTTTTTTCTGAAGTGGTAATTCCAGATTCATATACATTCTCACTATATAAATACCTCTGCGTGATGTGGTCTTCATATTCGAATCGAATGTTATGTACATTCATAAAAATAATTATCATCTATTACAGATTTTATATACATATATATATATATTTTTTTTTTTTTTTTTTTTTTTTTTTTTTTTTTTTTTTTTTTTTTTTTTTTTTTTTTTTTTTTTTTTTTTTTTTTTTTTTTTTTTTTTTTTTTTTTTTTTTTTTTTTTTTTTTTTTTTTTTTTTTTTTTTTTTTTTTTTTTTTTTTTTTTTTTTTTTTTTTTTTTTTTTTTTTTTTTTTTTTTTTTTTTTTTTTTTTTTTTTTTTTTTTTTTTTTTTTTTTTTTTTTTTTTTTTTTTTTTTTTTTTTTTTTTTTTTTTTTTTTTTTTTTTTTTTTTTTTTTTTTTTTTTTTTTTTTTTTTTTTTTTTTTTTTTTTTTTTTTTTTTTTTTTTTTTTTTTTTTTTTTTTTTTTTTTTTTTTTTTTTTTTTTTTTTTTTTTTTTTTTTTTTTTTTTTTTTTTTTTTTTTTTTTTTTTTTTTTTTTTTTTTTTTTTTTTTTTTTTTTTTTTTTTTTTTTTTTTTTTTTTTTTTTTTTTTTTTTTTTTTTTTTTTTTTTTTTTTTTATATCATACAAACCTCCAACAGGCAGGATCGAACCCGGGACCCCTGTGCAACAGGCGGGAGCGCTACCGCTAAGCTATGATCGCCTCTAATAGGGAAATGACTATTCGAATATCGCTCCCGCCTGTTGCACAGGGGTCCCGGGTTCGATCCTGGCTGTTGGAGGTTTGTATGTTCTATGAAGAGGCGCGTTTCTATGCACTTTGTTCGTAGATATATACATCAATTATGATAATAATATTTCGCTTTTTATTGTGGTCAAAGTGGTGTTGATAAGGACATCTGTCTATCAAAAATAGATAAACGCGTCTAAAGTTTAGCCATTGTGGTAAACATGATGAGGAAAGACCAGACATTTTGGGTCGCCCAGGATTACGATCATTGTAAACTCCTGGGATGATTTTGGGGGAGGAGGGTCGTAAGTAGGGTAAGAAATTCCAGTCCGACTTACAGTTGGGTTTATGTAAGTTGATCCGTTCCTCCCACCGCCTGTCAGTCAACCTCGGTGAAGCGGGAAGTAGCAAGAGCGAAGAGTGAGACTGTGAGGCGCCTACTGACAGATGATGACTGAGTACTAACACGAAGGTCAGTGGAAGAGCAAGATACTGACAGAAAACCTCGAGTACTAACGGAAGAGGCCAGAGTACTGCCACTGGAAGTGAGAGTACTAACACGCGAGAGTACTAACAGCAGAGGAGGATGTCAGAATGATAACCAGAATGTCTGAGGACCAAGAGTAGAGCTTAGAGTACGAACACGTGAAAGTAACGGTACAGACGGCAGACACAGGAGTACTAACACGTGAAAGTAACTGTACAGACGGCAGACACTGGAGTACTAACACGTGAAAGTAACTGTACAGACGGCAGACACTGGAGTACTAACACGTGAAAGTAACTGTACAGACGGCAGACACTGGAGTACTAACACGTGAAAGTAACGGTACAGACGGGAAACACAGGAGTACTAACACGTGAAAGGTCAAGTCAGTTACCAAATGGTGAACTCTGAACATCAGAGAAAGGTCAGACAGTCGGACCTTGATACTGACAAGGCCTACTTCCAACTCAGGAGGCCAGGGAAACAGAAGATCAAGAGTACTAACGTTGAAAAACGGTAGAATACTAATGCTTAGAGTACTAACAAGAATGTGAATACTAACATTCATTTCTATCTTACATTACTAACGGCGTAAGTACTAATATTAGGCATGTAACCAGAGATAGTACTAACATGGTGTGTGGGTAAGAGTCAGTAGTAGACACACTTACATGGTTGGGAGGACGGGGCTGACAAAGACTACTAACAGAGTACTAACAAGGATAGATGGGAAAGTACTAACAGATATCCCACAAGGAATTACTTACGTGGGAAGGCACAGAAGGTAACAGTGTACCAACAGGGAGTACTAACGGGAGGAAGAGTAACGAGAGAGTATGTATCAAGACTGAGAGGATGGAAGAGGAGTACTAACATGGGTGGAAGAGGAGTACTAACATGGATGGAAGAGGAGTACTAACATGGGTGGGTGGGTGAGTACTAACATGGGTGGGCGGGTGAGTACTAACATGGGTGGAGGAGGAGTACTAACATGGGTGGAGGGGTGGATGGGTGAGTACTAACATGGGTAGAAGAGCAGTACTAACATGGGTGGGCGGGTGAGTACTAACATGGGTGGGTGGGTGAGTACTAACATGGGTGGGCGGGTAGGTACTAACATGGGTGGGCGGGTGAGTACTAACATGGGTGGGTGGGTGAGTACTAACATGGGTGGGCGGGTGAGTACTAACATGGGTGGGTGGGTGAGTACTAACATGGGTGGGCGGGTGAGTACTAACATGGGTAGAAGAGGAGTACTAACATGGGTGGGTAGGTGAGTACTAACATGGGTGGGCGGGTGAGTACTAACATGGGTGGGCGGGTAGGTACTAACATGGGTGGGCGGGTGAGTACTAACATGGGTGGGTGGGTGAGTACTAACATGGGTGGGCGGGTGAGTACTAACATGGGTGGGCGGGTGAGTACTAACATGGGTGGGCGCGGTGGTACTAACATGGGTGGGGTGGTGAGTACTAATCAATGGGTGGGCGGGTAGTACTAACATGGGTGGGCGGGTGAGTACTAACATGGGTGGGCGGGTGAGTACTAACATGGGTGGGCGGGTAGTACTAACATGGGTGGGCGGTGAGTACTAACATGGTGGTAACATGGGTGGGCGGGTGAGTACTAACATGGGTGGGGGTGTTAGGTGCGGAGTAAACATGGGTGGGCGGGTAGAGTACTAACATGGTGTGGGCGGGTGAGTACTAACATGGTGGGCGGGTAGGAGTACTAACATGGGTGGGCGGGTGAGTACTAACATGGGTGGGCGGGTGAGTACTAACATGGTGGTGGTCGGGTGGGGTAGTACAACATGGTGGGAGTACTAACATGGGTGGGGGGTGAGTACTAACATGGGTGGGCGGGTGAGTACTAACATGGTGGGCGGGTGAGTACTAACATGGGTGGGCGGGTGAGTACTAACATGGGTGGGCGGGTGGTAATAACATGGGTGGCGGGTGAGTACTAACATGTGTGGAGGGTGAGTACTAACATGGGTGGGTGGGTGAGTACTAACATGGGTGGGCGGGGTGAGTACTAACATGGGTGGCGGGTAAGGTACTAACATGGTGGGCGGGTGAGTTACTAACATGGGTGGCGGTGAGTACTAACATGGTGGGCGGGGAGTTATGGTGTAGGTACTAACATGGGTGGGCGGGTGAGTACTAACATGGGTGGGTGGTGAGTACTAACACTGTGTGGGCGGGTGAGTACTAACATGGATGGAGGGTGAGTACTAACATGGGTGGGCGGGTGAGTACTAACATGTGTGGGCGGGTGAGTACTAACATGGGTGTGAGAGTGAGTACTAACATGGGTGGGCGGGTGAGTACTAACATGAGTGGGCGGAGTGAGACTAACATGGGTGTGCGGGTGAGTACTAACATGGGTGGGCGGGTGAGTACTAACATGGGTGGGGCGGGTGAGTACTAACATGGGTGGGTGGGTGAGTACTACATGGGTGGGGCGGTGAGTACTAACATGAGTGGGCGGGTGAGTACTAACATGGGTGGGCGGGTGAGTACTAACATGGGTGGGTGGGTGAGTACTAACATGGGTGGGCGGGTGAGTACTAACATGAGTGGGCGGGTGAGTACTAACATGAGTGGGCGGGTGAGTACTAACATGGGTGGGCGGGTGAGTACTAACATGGGTGGGCGGGTGAGTACTAACATGGGTGGGCGGGTGAGTACTAACATGTGTGGGCGGGTGAGTACTAACATGGGTGGGCGGGTGAGTACTAACATGGTTGGGTGGGTGAGTACTAACATGGTTGGGTGGGTGAGTACTAACATGGGTGGGCGGGTGAGTACTAACATGGGTGGGCGGGTAGGTACTAACATGTGTGGGCGGGTGAGTACTAACATGGGTGGGCGGGTGAGTACTAACATGGGTGGGCGGGTGAGTACTAACATGGGTGGGTGGGTGAGTACTAACATGGGTGGGTGGGTGAGTACTAACATGGGTGGGCGGGTGAGTACTAACATGGGTGGGCGGGTGAGTACGGGAACTCGAGGGTGGGCAGCCTTGGTGACGAGCCTGGGTGTAGACTGGGCGGGCAGTGGTAGCAAAACATGCTCGACCCTGTGGGAGAGAGAGAGACGGCCGTGAGTAACCTGAGTAATGTGGTGAGTCACCTAATTTGCATAATGAGTAACCTGAGTAATATAATGAGTGACCTGAATTATAGGGTGAGTACCCTAATCAACATAGTAATCTGAGTAATATGGTGAGTGACCTGAGTAATATGGTGAGTAACCTGAGTTATATGGTGAGTAACTAGAGTTGTATGGTGAATAACCTGAGCTATATGGTGAGCAACATGATTGATATGGTGAGTAATCTGAGTATTATGGTGAGTAACCTGAGTTATGTGGTAACATGATGAGTGAGTAACCCGAGTTATACGGTAAGTAACATGAGTTATATGGTGAGTAACCTAATCAACACAGAGTAACTTGAGTAATATGGTGAGTGACATGAGTAATATGACGAGTAACCTTAGTATCATGGTGAGTAATCGAAACAGTATGGTTAGTAACATGGTGAGTAACCCGAGTAATATGGTTAGTAACAGGGTGAGTAACCTGAATAACATAGTAAATAATGTATGATGAGTAACCTGAGTAAGATGGAGAGCAGCCTGATAAACTCAAGTGAGGCACGTAACATGGTGAGTAACCCGTGGGAGAAACAATAGTCTTAGTAAATGAGTATCACGGTGAGTACACACACACACACACACACACACACACACACACACACACACACACAAACACAAACACACAGAAACACAAACACACAATTCTGCGTATTTCCAGCCTAGACCACATTTATATTAACATTTTCAGTAGTAGTAGTTGTAGTAGTAGTAATAGTAGTAGTAGTAGTAGTAGTAGTAGTAGTAGTAGTAGTAGTGGTAGTAGTATAGAAACCCTATGGAGTTTTATAGTTAAGTTAGCAGTAAGACAGTCATTATCCAATCAGCTGTTTCACACATTACAGAAAACAGTGACTTGGTTCAAGATAACGGAGCCATGGCAGAAATATGAGATGACTTGTTTTTACAAGTGTATTTACGGTCTAGGCTCAACCTAAGCCCCAAATCTAGTTCCATTGATGAGATAGGAGAACGTTCTTCACCAGACTAACATATAAGCTCAAGACATGCTGTCCGCAATATACGAAATGAAAGTAAACAAATTGGTAGATTCTGATAAGTTTTATTCGAGGACAATGAAAGAAGCGAAAAAAATATGAGATCGTTAAGTCCTTGGCTGTCACTTGCTACAGGAAAAGCTCCAGATGAATGGAAGTTTGCTAATGTAACACCGATATTGAAAATTACTGTCCAATTAGCTTAACATCTGTCGTTGGAAAATTTATGGAAATCATCATTCGAGATGGGATTGGAAACCATTGGAGGATCACCACTTGATAAACGATTCTCATCATGGCGTTCGACGAAATTGCGTTTGCTTGATTTCTCTTATGATATAATTTTGTCTGACGAAAGTGAAGCAATTGAGACCATCTATGTCGATTTTCAGAAAAAAAAAAATCGATAAGGGTTCCACATCAAACAGGCAAAAATTTTATTACATGTTACTGCTAGACTTGTACTCCTGTGGGTAGGAGACTGGTTGACTGATCGTAAGGAAATAGTTGTAATAGTGAAGCCTCAAAATGGTTAGACGTAACAAATGGTGTGCTACAGGAATCAGTCTTGGGACCCGTTCTCTTTCTCTATACATCAATGATATTGATAATGGACTCATTATAAGGTATCAGAATTTGCAGATGATATGAAGAAGGAATATAAATCTACAAATGAACGTCTACAGCTTCAAACTGACATAGATAAACTGATGGACTGGACGCACAGGTGGCCAATGAATTTTGACATAGATGAGTTTAAAGTCTGACATACCGGCAGTACACGCGAAAAGATAAGATAAAGTATGAATTCAGTTGAGCTACAAAATGTCAATGAGGAAAAAGACATGGGTGTAATAATCTCTGGTGACCTAAAACCAAGTAAACAGTGCACAGGAGCAGTGAAAGAGCGGAGAAAAAAATCTTTCGAGTGTAAGTTCAGGGAACTCACTCTCACTCAGTATGGTTCATTGGTTCGTCCTCATCTTGAATATTGAAGTCAGTGTGGGTCACCTTACATGATGGACAGCTGCCAAGATGACTCCCGGACTGAGAAACAAATCCTATGAGAGCCGACCATATGACTTGAATCTATCTATCTTAGACAAGAGAAGTTTGAGAGAGGATTTAAGTATTCAATATTATGAAAAGGCTTTGATTATCTGCATTTAACAAGCTACATGAGACTTGATTCGTCTGATCTGACGCGTAGTGATGGACACAAACTCGTGGGCAAACGTTTTACCTTGAATGAGGCGAAGTACTTATTCTTCAACAGGATTGTTAACATATGGAACAGTTCACCGATTAGAATGGTTGAAAGCAGTACTGTAGATAGATACGTTTAAGAACAGACTTGATAAATACTTCGCTTCAAGTCCACGTCAAACATCATTAGCGTCTCGTTACTCACAAATACTAAGGAACAACCAGTCCACTCTGCCTCCCTACACCCCACCCACGTCCTTACTCTACACCCCATCGACACCCTCACTTTACACCCCGCTTACAATCCCATCTTAAACCCCGCCCACAATCGCACCCTACACCCCAGTCACACCCTCACCCTTCGCCTCGCCCTCACCTCCATCGCACACCCAGGGACACCACACAGTCCTACCAGACAACAGAGACCGCTTAAGGCAGCAGCAGCAACAACAGCAGATGGTATAGGACACGCGCCATCTGAGGGACCAGACACCCGCCTGCTCCTGCCTCGGCCACCTCCCCAGGCAACTCAAGTTATCAACCATCACTTCGTCAGTATCTGACACAGACTTCCTCGTCTGGACACCGCCTGCCTCCCAGCCTCCCCTCCAGGCCCAACACTCACACGCCGAGGCAATATCAAGAATTCTGTGCTCCCAGTCGGCTGCACACCCCCGAGGTAAAGCGCTCCACCACACACACACTTTGACATGCGAAATTGTACAAGATGTTCTGCAGTGAGGGGGAGCCCCACTCAAGTCCCCCTCTGCCATGTTATCAGCTCCTCTCTCTATCGTTCTCGCTTCACAGACCTTCTACAGTGTGTTCATACGAAGGCTTCTTCTCCACTCGCTGCAACCCCCAGCTTCTTAGACTTTACCTACCACAACCTCGAGAGACGTAAGACTTATGTGGTCCTCACCTTCGTTGATTTCACCACAAACCAACGTCATACGTAACGATCCATCTACAAAATCATGGACTGCGGGGGAGGTCTCCTTCCACAGCTCGCGGACCTCCTCAGTGAGCGTCGTCAGCGTGTACGTTACCGAGGGAGGGTCACCTCCACCCTCGACTCCTTCACCTGTGGCTTCCCACAATCGTGCAGGAGCCTTCGTCCCTCCACATCCTTCTGAGTGATGTCCTGACACACTGCTAAATGGAGGTCCCCTGACGACTCCATCAGTGGGTCAAGGCTGGCAACAGCTCTCTTAACAACCTCCAAGAGCTGGGGACTACCTCCAACCACCTCACCATCAACCAGGCCTTAACTGCAGTCAGGCACGTCAGTCTTGCATGAGAATTCAAGATCACCTTCGGTTCCTCTTCCTCCTCCTCCTCCTCCTCCTCCTCACACCCTTCATGAGGCGCCCCACACACTGACCCTCCCAACCTCTCAACTCTCTTCCTCTGAGGTGACCCTTGGGGTCAGGTCAAAGGCCACGACATGATGCTCGAAGGGTTGCATCTTTGTCTCCAAGAGTTTAGGGAATCCAACTCTTGGCTACAAGTCACTGACCACTTCGTAAGGTCAGTCACTCTCCGAGCCAGGTCAGTCACTATCCGAGCCAGGTCAGTCACTACCTGAGCCAAGTCAGTCACCATCACAGTCAGGTCAGTCACCACCCGAGCCAGGTCAGTCGCCACCCGAGCCAGGTCAGTCGCCACCCGAGCCAGGTCAGTCGCCACCCGAGCCAGGTCAGTCGCCACCCGAGCCAGGTCAGTCGCCACCCGAGCCAGGTCAGTCACCAACCGAGTCAGGTCAGTCACTACCTGAGCCAGATCAGTCACTACCTGAGCCAGATCAGTCACTACCTGAGCCAGATCAGTCACTACCTGAGCCAGGTCAGCCACTAGCCGAGCCAGGTCAGCCACTAGCCGAGCCAGGTCAGCCACTAGCCAAGCCAGGTCAATCCCCACCCGAGCCAGGTCACCAGGCCTTGAGATGGAGGTCATATCAAGTTACAGGAGAGGACAGACTGTTGTCGGTGTGCAAGCCAGGCCACACCTCATGAATCAAGCAGTAATAAGCAGGTGGCCACGAGGGATCAGCAGCAGGACCAGCAGTAGCAGGACCAGCAGCAGCAGCAGGACCAGCAGCAGCAGCAGGACCAGCAGCAGCAGGACCAGCAGCAGCAGCAGGACCAGCAGCAGCAGGACCAGCAGCAGCAGGACCAGCAGCAGCAGCAGGACCAGCAGCAGCAGCAGGACCAGCAGTAGCAGGACCAGCAGCAGCAGCAGGACCAGCAGCAGCAGGACCAGCAGCAGCAGCAGGACCAGCAGCAGCAGGACCAGCAGCAGCAGCAGGACCAGCAGCAGCAGCAGGACCAGCAGCAGCAGCAGCATCACCAGGACCAGCAGTAGGAGCAGGACCATCAGCAGAACCTGCATCAGCAGCACCAGCAGGACCATCACCAGGAGCAGCAGGACCAGCATCAGCAGCAGGAGCAGCATCACCAGGACCAGCAGCAACAGCAGCAGGACCAGAATCACCAGAAGCAGCAGCAGCAGGAGCAGCAGGACCATCAGCAAGGGCTGCAGCAGCAGCAGGAGCTGCAGCAGAAGCAGCAACAGCAGCAGGACCAGCATCAGCAGCAGCAGCAGAAGCAGCATCACCAGAAGCAGCAACAGCAGGAGCAGCATCACCAGCATCAGCAGCATCACCAGGACCAGCAGCAGGAGCAGCAGGACCAGCAGCAGCAGCAGGAGCAGCATCACCAGGAGCAGCAGTAGCACCAGGATCAGCAGCAGGAGCAGCATCACCAGGAGCAGCAGCATCACCAGCATCAGCAGCAGGAGGAGCAGCATCAGCAGCAGGACGAGCAGCAGGAGCAGCATCAGCAGCAGGAGCAGCATGAGCAGCAGGAGGAGCAGCAGGAGGAGCAGCAGCAGGAGCAGCATCACCAGGAGCAGCATCACCAGGAGCAGCATCACCAGGACCAGCATCACCAGCATCAGCATCAGCATCAGCAGGACCATCAGCAGGAGCTGCAGCAGAAGCAGCAGCAGCAGCAGCAGCAGCAGCATGAGCAGCAGGAGGAGGAGCAGCATGAGCGGCAGGAGGAGGAGGGGTTGGGCGTGAACCCAGATGATGTTTGCATTACAAATGGCCATAATGACTTCATCATCAGGTTCCCAGCTAACAATCCTAACTCCATGATCCGGCCACAATTTGCCCTGGCGACAATACCCTTCAGGCCATGTGCATTAGCCTAATCCGGGCCCGAGCGTATGGGCGAGAATTACGGCAGCGGGCAAGGGGGATTCCCGACCAGTGGGCGGCACGAGGGTTAGCGCTATACTGGCCCGAGCAGCGGCTGGGTTATAATGGGCAGCCAACACAAAGCAAAGCACGAGATCAAAGAATCAATTACCAACGTACATAGTAACACTGGGGTGGAGGGAACGGCGGGAGGGAACGGCGGGAGGGAACGATGGAAGGGTAGACGCAACGACAGACGGGTGGAGGGAACGGCGGGAGGGAACGGTGGAGGGAACGATGGAAGGGTAGAGGCAACGACAGACGGGTGGAGGGAACGGCGGGAGGGAACGGTGGGAGGATGGAGGGAACGGTGTGAGGGTGCAGGATACAGTGGGAATGTAGAGGGTACGGCGGGAGGGTGGAGGGAACGGTGGAGGGAACGATGGAAGGGTAGAGGGAACGATAGACGAGTGGAGGGAGCGGCGGGAGAGTGAAGGGAGCTGTGGAAGGAATGGTGGGAGGGTAGAGGAATCAGCAGAGGGATGGAGGGAACGGTGGAGATAGGAGGGAACAGTGGGGGGTTGGGGTACGGTGGGATGGTGGAGAGGATGGTGAAGGGAATTGGTGGAGGGTGGAGGGTGGAGGGAAAGGTTGGGAGGTAGAGAAAAGGGATAGAGGGAAGGTGGAGAGAAAGGTGAGGAGGAGCAGGGAAAGGTGGGGAAGGTGGAGGGAAAGATGGGAGGTGGAGGGAAGAGCGGGAAGGTTGAGGGAAGGGAAGGGAGGGGAGGTGAAGGGAAGGGAGGGGAGGTGAAGGGAAGGGAAAGGAGGTGGAGGGAAGGGAGGGGAGGTGGAGGGAAGGGAGGGGAGGTGGAGGGTCTCTCAGAAACAAAGGACGTTAAAAAGTGGAGAGACACAATGGTCTTTTTCCTTCGTGTTTGACCTTGACCTTCCACCAGGGGAGGTCAGGTGAGGTCTGGTGGGCCAGGGCCGAGTGAGAGTGTCACGTGTGAGGCTCGGTGTCATGTGGGTGTCATGGGCGAGGCTAGGTGTCATGTGGGTGTCATGGTTGAGGCTGGGTGTCATGCATCTGTCAGGTATAAGAATTGGTATCATGTAAGTGTCACGTTTAAGACTGGATGTCACGCAGGTGTCATGTATACGGTTGGGTGTCACGCAGGTGTCAAGTATACGGCTGGGTGCCACGCAGGTGTCAAGTATACGGCTGGGTGCCACGCAGGTGTCATGTATACGGTTGGGTGTCACGCAGGTGTCAAGTATACGGCTGGGTGCCACGCAGGTGTCAAGTATACGGCTGGGTGCCACGCAGGTGTCATGTATACGGCTGGGTGCCACGCAGGTGTCATGTATACGGCTGGGTGCCACGCAGGTGTCACGTGTACGGCTTTGTGTTATTTGAGCGTCACATGTGTAGCTTGGGTGATGGTCTGTCACCGTCACAGACCACTGGGAGGCCTGTATGAGGAGAGTGCGAGGCATATATGAATGGTACAGTCGCTGACAACCCTGGCCTCAACCACAGTGATGGGACGCAACCACAGTGATGGGGAGTAACCACAGTGATGGGGCTGAACCACAGTGATGGGGCTGAACCACAGTGATGGGGCTGAACCACAGTGATGGGACGCAACCACAGTGATGGGGCTGAACCACAGTGATGGGGCTGAACCACAGTGATGGGGCTGAACCACAGTGATGGGACGCAACCACAGTGATGGGGAGTAACCACAGTGATGGGGCTGAACCACAGTGATGGGGCTGAACCACAGTGATGGGGAGTAACCACAGTGATGGGGCTGAACCACAGTGATGGGACGCAACCACAGTGATGGGGCTCAACCACAGTGATGGGGCTGAACCACAGTGATGGGGCTGAACCACAGTGATGGGGCTCAACCACAGTGATGGGGAGTAACCACAGTGATGGGGCTGAACCACAGTGATGGGGCTGAACCACAGTGATGGGGAGTAACCACAGTGATGGGGCTGAACCACAGTGATGGGACGCAACCACAGTGATGGGGCTCAACCACAGTGATGGGGCTCAACCACAGTGATGGGGCTGAACCACAGTGATGGGGCTGAACCACAGTGATGGGGCTGAACCACAGTGATGGGGAGTAACCACAGTGATGGGGCTGAACCACAGTGATGGGGCTGAACCACAGTGATGGGGAGTAACCACAGTGATGGGGCTGAACCACAGTGATGGGGCTCAACCACAGTGATGGGGCTGAACCACAGTGATGGGGCTGAACCACAGTGATGGGGCTGAACCACAGTGATGGGGCTCAACCACAGTGATGGGGCTGAACCACAGTGATGGGGCTGAACCACAGTGATGGGGAGTAACCACAGTGATGGGGCTGAACCACAGTGATGGGGCTGAACCACAGTGATGGGGAGTAACCACAGTGATGGGGCTGAACCACAGTGATGGGGCTGAACCACAGTGATGGGGCTGAACCACAGTGATGGGGAGTAACCACAGTGATGGGGCTGAACCACAGTGATGGGGAGTAACCACAGTGATGGGGCTGAACCACAGTGATGGGGCTCAACCACAGTGATGGGGCTCAACCACAGTGATGGGGCTGAACCACAGTGATGGGGCTGAACCACAGTGATGGGGAGTAACCACAGTGATGGGGCTGAACCACAGTGATGGGGAGTAACCACAGTGCTTGGGATCAACCATAGTGCCTGGAGGTGTTCTAGGTCTTGCTACATTAGCTGCTGGAGGTGTTGCTACACTAACTGCTGGAGGTGTTGCTACATTAGCTGCTGGAGGTGTTGCTACACTAACTGCTGGAGGTGTTGCTACACTAACTGCTGGAGGTGTTGCTACACTAACTGCTGGAGGTGTTGCTACACTAACTGCTGGAGGTGTTGCTACACTAACTGCTGGAGGTGTTGCTACACTAACTGCTGGAGGTGTTGCTACACTAACTGCTGGAGGTGTTGCTACACTAACTGCTGGAGGTGTTGCTACACTAACTGCTGGAGGTGTTGCTACACTAACTGCTGGAGGTGTTGCTACACTAACTGCTGGAGGTGTTGCTACACTAACTGCTGGAGGTGTTGCTACACTAACTGCTGGAGGTGTTGCTACACTAACTGCTGGAGGTGTTGCTACACTAACTGCTGGAGGTGTTGCTACACTAACTGCTGGAGGTGTTGCTACACTAACTGCTGGAAGTGTTGCTACACTAACTGCTGAAGGTGTTGCTACACTAACTGCTGGAAGTGTTGCTACACTAACTGCTGGAGGTGTTGCTACACTAACTGCTGGAGGTGTTGCTACACTAACTGCTGGAGGTGTTGCTACACTAACTGCTGGAGGTGTTGCTACACTAACTGCTGGAGGTGTTGCTACACTAACTGCTGGAGGTGTTGCTACACTAACTGCTGGAGGTGTTGCTACACTAACTGCTGGAGGTGTTGCTACACTAACTGCTGGAGGTGTTCCTACACTAACTGCTGGAGGTGTTGCTACACTAACTGCTGGAGGTGTTGCTACACTAACTGCTGGAGGTGTTGCTACACTAACTGCTGGAGGTGTTCCTACACTAACTGCTGGAGGTGTTGCTACACTAACTGCTGGAGGTGTTGCTTCACTAACTGCTGGAGGTGTTCCTACACTAACTGCAGGAGGTGTTGCTACACTAACTGCTGGAGGTGTTGCTACACTAACTGCTGGAGGTGTTACTGGTGTTCCCAGCATAAGTCTCTACTTCCTCCCTGACGCCGTACTCACTCCACCTTTCGAAGCAACTATTCGGTGTGGAATGACTTTGTCCTCTTCTCTTCCATGGCTCTTTTTTCGCACTTTTTAATACCTGTTTTGTATCCTTTATGATGATAGTGTGACTGGAGATACATAACAGGAACCTTGACCATATTATATCCAGTTACACCACCTGTCTGCTGTGTGAAATGTAAGAAATCATGAGTGTGTGTGAGGAGCGTGTGTGGGTGAGGTAGGATGGTGTGGTGTCTGCCAGGTGCGCCACACACACACACACACACACACACACACCAGAGTCCAGCTGTTTCTTCTGTACAGTATGTGGCTGGCTGGCATAGGACAATGTGCTGTTCAATGCAAATAGATGTATATGTATTTTCTCCTTTAAGGTTCTTATACTAATTAACTCTGCTGTCAATTATTCATATGTTTTCCAGTGGTCTTTGTATTAATTTATTATACAACTAAGTAAATATGTTAAGTCATGTGACAATTAATGATTGCGGTTAAGCATGAAGTGACTTTGGCTTTCGAATATATTATTCTTTAACCAGAACTATATATATATATATATATATATATATATATATATATATATATATATATATATATATATATATATATATATATATATATATTGGAAAGGATCACTATTTTGCGCGCGATCAAGATATTCCTATGAGTCCACGGGGAAAATGAAACACGAAAAGTTCCCAAGTGCACTTTCGTGTAATAATCATACCATCAGGGGAGACACAAGAGAGAAATATAACAGTCAGTTATATATGTTTTGGACAATCACATGTTTACCAAATGGCGTCCTAGCTTCGTCTCTTCGATGTATATCAACTGACTGTTATATTTCTCTCTTGTGTCTCCCCTGATGATGTGATTATTACACGAAAGTGCACTTGGGAACTTTTCGTGTTTCATTTTCCCCGTGGACTCATAGGAATATATACATATATATATATATATATATATATATATATATATATATATATATATATATATATATATATATATATATATATATATATATATATGAGAGAGAGGAAATGCCGTTGTGGTAATGGACCAACAATCGTCCAACACGGAGTGAAAAGCATTGTAGTAATGAGGCAACACAATGCATAACTCCCCTCCCTCCACCTCCACCTCCACCTCCTCCTCCACCTCCTCCTCCTCCTCCTCCTCCCCGGGTGTTGCCCCCCGACATTGTGGTCAAGGCAGAAATGAGCCACAAAATATGGCGTCACTGATGCGTCTCTTAATTACCATCAACAAGTCAGGCTAATGCAGTGAACCGGCAGTGAAATCCCGCCCTAATGAGATAGGTGTTCCACACACACACGCACACACACCCGGATGTTTGCGGCCGGAATTTTAAGCGTCCGGTACAAAGCGCAGTTTACATGGAGGAAAACCCGCGAAAAAGGAGTGTCTGGTTTAAGGGGAATTAAGGTACGTGGATTTCTCTCTGTGGTTTAAGGGGAATTAAGGTACGTGGATTTCTCTCTCTGGTTTAAGGGGAATTAAGGTACGTGGATTTCTCTCTGTGGTTTAAGGGGAATTAAGGTACGTGGATTTCTCTCTGTGGTTTAAGGGGAATTAAGGTACGTGGATTTCTCTATGTGGTTTAAGGGGAATTAAGGTACGTGGATTTCTTTCTGTGGTTTAAGGGGAATTAAGGTACGTGGATTTCTCTCTCTGGTTTAAGGGGAATTAAGGTACGTGGATCTCTCTCGGCGGTTTAAGGGGAATTAAGGTACGTGGATTTCTCTCTGTGGTTTAAGGGGAATTAAGGTACGTGGATTTCTCTCGGTGTTTCAGGAGAGAAAAACGGATGATAAAGAAGGATTAACGTAAGGGAAGGAAGGAAGGAAGGAAGGAGCTGACGAATGTGTGTGAAAGATTAACGTAAGGGAAAGAAGAAAGGAAGGAAGGAAGGAAGGAAGGAGCTGACTGGTGTGTGTGTGAAGGAAGAGAAACCTTTAAAATGGATCTGGAGATGTGGATTGTTATAATGAACGTAGGGGGAAGGTGGTGGGTGTAGTGGTGATAGTGAAGGTGGGGTATGGTGGTGATAGTGAAAGTAGGGTGTAGTGGTGACAGTGAAGGTGTGGTATGGTGGCGATAGTGAAGGTGGGGTATAGTGATGATAGTGAAGATGGGGTATAGTGATGATAGTGAAGGTGGGGTGTAGTGGCGATAGTGAAGGTGGGGTATAGTGATGATAGTGAAGATGGGGTATAGTGATGATAGTGAAGATGGGGAATAGTGATGATAGTGAAGATGGGGTATAGTGGTGACAGTGAAGTTGGGGTACAATGGTGACAGTGAAGGTGTGGTGTAAGAGCATTGATGTAATATGTACCACAACGGTTCATACTGGTGCAAAAAAGAAAATACCAAGTGTTGTTGTAGGAGCAGAGCTGATAGGTCGGTGAGGATGAATGTGAGAAGGAAATGCTGTCCGTGTTAATGATAGTGACGGGGTAAAGAAAATGTGTAATGGGACTGGAAGTGGAGTTGGCTGGGATAGAGAGAGGAGTGGTTGGGGGGGGGGGGGTGGAACAGGTACAGTGAGAGGGGGGGGGAGGTGTCCAGATGACGTCACACATGGTCCAGGAGCTCTGGTGGTGGCGGCGGGAACCATCATGGTCGTCTGCATCAAGTTACTCTGACAAAATTTGCCTTCGCTGTGTGTGTGTGTGTGTGTGTGTGTGTGTGTCTTGATCCACGAAGCACCGTTCGCCGTTCCCTCCTCCCCCAGCAGCAGCGGTCAGCGCCCCTCCCTCCCTCCCTCCGTCCAGGTAGGCCAACACTGAGCCTCGTCCTCCACCCGGAGGAAGATATCTCGCCCTCAGAAGGCAAGGGCGCCATCAACCGTTCCTCCCGCCCGAGCGCTACAGACCCCAGCGTCGCCGGCGCCACACACACACTCCTCCCCCGGCGTGCCCAGGGGCGAGCGTCCCTCGCTTGTCGCTGGTGTTGTACAGCTCCTCCCGCCTTCCGTCGTCCACGTCGTGGTGCCTCAGACGTGCTGATGACGACGATAAGACCAGACGTGGGGGAGGTGGGCAGGGGCTGGGCTGGTCGACTGGCTCAAGGTCATCCAAATGCATTCTGGGTCGACAAGCTGGTCGGCAATCATCGCTGCTTTGCCGACCTGCATCAAGTTGACCTGACCTCGCGTGGGGTTGGGTCGTCTAACTCGGTCTCTGTGTGGGGTTGAGGCCGAGCCCTGGACCGACCTGGTGTCCAGACGATGGTTCAAGTGTTCCAGGAATGATGTTGCCAGACCACTGGTTCATCCCACCCTAGTACTAGTGGTGTTCCACCGCTGGTTCTACCCACCCCAGTGTTCCACCACTAGTAATGCTCCTCCACTGAAAGTGTTCCACCACTGGTAATGTTCCACCACTGGTACAATTCGCCCCAGCACTAGTAGTGTCTCCCCACCGCTGTTGGAGGTGGGTATCATCTCCCCATGGAGGTGGGTATCGTCTCCCCACTGGTGGAGCTGGGTGTCGTCTCCCCAGCATTGGTGGAGATATGTACTGTCTTCCCCACTGGTGGAGATGGGTATCATCTCCCCATCACTGGCGGAGGTGGATATCTTATCCCCACCACTGTTGGAGATGAGTATCGTCACCCCACCACCATCACTAGCAGAGGTGGGTTACGTCTGCCCACCACTGATGGAGATGAGTATCGTCACCCCACCACCACCACTAGCAGAGGTGGGTTACGTCTGCCCACCGCTGGTGGAGGTGAGTATCGTCCCCCCCCCCCTCCACCTCACCACTAGCAGAGGTGGGTTACGTCTGCCCACCCACCACTGGTGGAGGTGGGTGGAGGGTCTTGGGAAAGACAATTAGTCTTCGCTAACGCAATCTGCATGTATCTCCCCGCAGGGTTGCCAGCGACCCGTCCACTCACAGCCAGTAACCACAAGACACTAACCAGCCAGCCACTCACCAACCGTATTACCATTTTCATTGAAGAGAAAACGTAAATATATCTCCTAAGACGCGACAGAAAATGTGGGCCGTGGACATAGAGGGGGTACTACACCACCCCTTCTCTATGACACTGATCAAAGGTAATAGTGCAGGACTGTGTGTCAACAGCAGTGTTGACAAAGCCCTTGTCTTGGGGCCCGGGGTGGGTTGGGTGGGTTGGCCAGCGTATCGAAACATCTGGGCGCCGCCAACCACTGTCTCGCTCTAACAATCGTAACGAGTAATTTGCTCGATAACGTCCTTGTTTGGATTGTTAATAGGATGCTGGGAGGACAATGGAGGCCAGCCAATACATCGGACAATAACTGTGTTTGATTTTGGTTATGTGAGACCGCTACACACGACACACCGGCTCATGTGTGTTTGTCCTCCTCCTCCTCCTGCTGCTCCTGCTGCTGTTCCTCCTGCTGGGGGTGCTGACTGCTCACCCCTACCACACACCCCCCTGCCGCTGCTGCTGGGGGTGATGACTGCTCACCCCTCCCACACAACACCCCCCTGCTGCTTCTGCTGGGGGTGCTGACTGCTCACCCCTCCTACACACCCCCCTGCTGCTGCTGCTGGGGGTGCTGACTGCTCACCCCTCCCACACACCCCCCCTGCTGCTTCTGCTGGGGGTGTCTGACTGCCTCTCCCCCCCACCCACACCTTCTGGGGTATTGCCATCCCCCCTTGGTGCTGGTGTGTTGCCATCATCCCCCTAGGGTGCCATTCGCCCCCAGTGCTGGGTGTTGCCAAACATCCCCCCAGTGCTGGGGTGTTGCCATCATCCTCCCTAGTGCTGGGGTGTTGCCATCATCCTCCCTAGTGCTGGGGTGTTGCCATCAATCCCCCTAGTGCTGGGGTGTTCATATCCCCCTAGTTGCTGGGGTGGTGCCCCCTAGTGGGGTGTTGCCATCATCCCCCTAGTGCTGGAGGTGTTGCCATCATCTCCCTAGTGCTGGGGTGTTGCCTTCCCCCCCTAGTGCTGGGGTGTTGCCTTTCCCCCAGTGCTGGGGTGTTGCCATCATCCCCTAGTGCTGGGGTGTTGCCTTCCCCCCAGTGCTGGGGTGTTGCCTTTCCCCCCTAGTGCTGGGGTGTTGCCATCATCCCCCTAGTGCTGGGGTGTTGCCATTATCCCCTAGTGCTGGGGTGTTGCCTTCCCCCCTAGTGCTGGGGTGTTGCCATCATCCCCCTAGTGCTGGGGTGTTGCCTTCCCCCCAGTGCTGGGGTGTTGCCTTACCCCCTTAGTGCTGGGGTGTTGCCTTCCCCCCCTAGTGCTGGGGTGTTGCCTTTCCCCCAGTGCTGGGGTGTTGCCATCATCCCCCTAGTGCTGGGGTGTTGCCTTTCCCCCAGTGCTGGGGTGTTGCCATCATCCCCCTAGTGCTGGGGTGTTGCCATCATCCCCCTAGTGCTGAGGTGTTGCCTTCCCCCCAGTGCTGGGGTGTTGCCATCATCCCCCTAGTGCTGGGGTGTTGCCTTCCCCCCAGTGCTGGGGTGTTGCCTTACCCCCTTAGTGCTGGGGAACAGTGTCACCCACACTACTGCTGGGGCGCCCACACCACCACTGGGGTGTACAATGCTGCCCACACCACCACTGGGGTGTACAATGCTGCCCACACCACCACTGGGGTGTACAGTGCTGCCCACACCACCACTGGGGTGTACAGTGCTGCCCACACCACCACTGGGGTGTACAGTGCTGCCCACACCACCACTGGGGTGTACAGTGCTGCCCACACCACCACTGGGGTGTACAGCGCTGCCCACACCACCACTGGGGTGTACAATGCTGCCCACACCACCACTGGGGTGTACAGCGCTGCCCACACCGCCACTGGGGTGTACAATGCTGCCCACACCACCACTGGGGTGTACAATGCTGCCCACACCACCACTGGGGTGTACAATGCTGCCCACACCACCACTGGGGTGTACGGTGCTGCCCACACCACCACTGGGGTGTACAATGCTGCCCACACCACCACTGGGGTGTACAATGCTGCCCACACCACCACTGGGGTGTACAATGCTGCCCACACCACCACTGGGGTGTACAATGCTGCCCACACCACCACTGGGGTGTACAATGCTGCCCACACCACCACTGGGGTGTACAATGCTGCCCACACCACCACTGGGGTGTACAATGCTGCCCACACCACCACTGGGGTGTACAGTGCTGCCCACACCACCACTGGGGTGTACAATGCTGCCCACACCACCACTGGGGTGTACGGTGCTGCCCACACCACCACTGGGGTGTACAATGCTGCCCACACCACCACTGGGGTGTACAATGCTGCCCACACCACCACTGGGGTGTACAGTGCTGCCCACACCGCCACTGGGGTGTACAGTGCTGCCCACACCACCACTGGGGTGTACAATGCTGCCCACACCACCACTGGGGTGTACAGCGCTGCCCACACCACCACTGGGGTGTACAATGCTGCCCACACCACCACTGGGGTGTACAGCGCTGCCCACACCACCACTGGGGTGTACAGTGCTGCCCACACCGCCACTGGGGTGTACAGTGCTGCCCACACCACCACTGGGGTGTACAGTGCTGCCCACACCACCACTGGGGTGTACAATGCTGCCCACACCACCACTGGGGTGTACAGTGCTGCCCACACCACCACTGGGGTGTACAATGCTGTCCACACCGCCACAGGGGTGTACAGCGCTGTCCACACCGCCACAGGGGTGTACAGTGCTGCCCACACCACCACTGGGGTGTACAATGCTGTCCACACCGCCACAGGGGTGTACAGCGCTGTCCACACCGCCACAGGGGTGTACAATGCTGCCCACACCACCACTGGGGTGTACAATGCTGCCCACACCACCACTGGGGTGTACAGTGCTGCCCACACCACCACTGGGGTGTACAGTGCTCCCCACACCACCACTGGGGTGTACAGTGCTGCCCACTGGGGTGTACAATGCTGCCCACTGGGGTGTACAATGCTGCCCACTGGGGTGTACAATGCTGCTCCAGCTATATCTGTAGCGGTGGGTGGTGAGGTCCGGCAGATGGTGGAGTCACTCAGGCGCTGGCTTGGTCATCCTCCAACCCTGGTACACCAGGACGACCTCCTCCCGCCGCAGACCAATGGTTAACTGGTCAGTACCTAGGGCAGGAGTGCTAGGGTCAGTACCTAGGGCAGGAGTGCTAGGGTCAGTACCTAGGGCAGGAGTGCCAGGGTCAGTACCTAGGGCAGGAGTGCTAGGGTCAGTACCTAGGGCAGGGAGTGTCAGGGTCAGTACCTAGGGCAGGAGTGCTAGGGTCAGTACCTAGGGCAGGGAGTGTCATGGGTCAGTACCTAGGCAGAGTGCTAGGGTCAGTACCTAGGGCAGGAGTGCTAGGGTCAGTACCTAGGGCAGGAGTGCTAGGGTCAGTACCTAGGGCAGGAGTGCTAGGGTCAGTACCTAGGGCAGGAGTGCTAGGGTCAGTACCTAGGGCAGGAGTGCCAGGTCAGTACCTAGGGCAGGAGTGCTAGGGTCAGTACCTAGGGCAGGAGTGTCAGGGTCAGTACCTAGGGCAGGAGTGCTAGGGTCAGTACCTAGGGCAGGAGTGTCATGGTCAGTACCTAGGGCAGGAGTGCTAGGGTCAGTACCTAGGGCAGGAGTGCTAGGGTCAGTACCTAGGGCAGGGAGTGGCTAGGGTCAGTACCTAGGGCAGGAGTGCTAGGGTCAGTACCTAGGGCAGGAGTGCTAGGTCAGTACCCAGGGCAGGAGTGCTAGGGTCAGTACCCAGGGCAGGAGTGCTAGGGTCAGTACCTAGGGCAGGAGTGCTAGGTCAGTACCCAGGGCAGGAGTGCTAGGGTCAGTACCTAGGGCAGGAGGGCTAGGTCAGTACCTAGGGCAGGAGTGCTAGGGTCAGTACCTAGGGCAGGAGTGCCAGGTCAGTACCTAGGGCAGGAGTGCTAGGGTCAGTACCTAGGGCAGGAGTGCCAGGTCAGTACCCAGGGCAGGAGTGCCAGGTCAGTACCTAGGGCAGGAGTGCTAGGGTCAGTACCCAGGGCAGGAGTGCCAAGTCAGTACCTAGGGCAGGAGTGCCAGGTTAGTACCTAGGGCAGCCGCTGGTGGACAGAGCCATCAACCCACGCCCCAGGGGCGCCGGTCAGTGTTGACAGCCACCGATCACTTCCTTTGGCAGCGTCGCGCCGCCTGCAGCCAGAGAACAGCTGCCTCAGCAACACACATCATTGTGAGACGAAGACCTTTATCTGCCTCTGCAACACACATCATTGTGAGGCGAAGAAGACCATTATGTCTTTTTCCTGCCATAGCCGCAGGTGTGGTCATCTCCAGGAGCCTAGTAAGTCGTCACAGACCTTCTTCTGCCACGCCTCACCACCACTGGCATCCCCGGAGTGTGGTGTGGCCTACTGACGGTGTTATCGTCGAACGCCACTTCAAGACAGAGGAGCGCGTCGCTCTACAGTCAGGTCAACTACGGCTGGTGTTGTTGCCATCGCAGGGGACGACTGCCAGGTTGTTCCTAAGGTTATGTAAGGCTGGTTATGAGCCGCTCCATCATCGCCGCTCCATCAGGTAAGGGCGCAGTCACACGTTACTACACGGGCTCCTGAGGGTGTGGAGGTAGGGGAGGATCGTGCAGTTACGGGGCGCGTTCATCCCTGCCACACAACCTTCATCAGCGCCTCCCGTCCCACTCCCGCTACAGGGGACGTGCTAGTGAGCCTTCACATCCCCACCAGGAGTCAGGTGGGGCCAGTGTATCGAGGTAGTGTCGTCTGGGGACCTACATACATGAACAACTACGTCTGTCACGAGTTGATAGAGTTACCCATCCAGGATCACAACGCTGCTCCTCACCTTACACCAACCGATGTAGCTGACCGACACCAGCTCTCCAGCCGATGCCAGCCATCGGTTGTATCCTTCACAAATCGGTTCTATAGTCACCGTCACAACCACGGCCGGATGTCAACACACATAGCCGGATACCGATCCAGCAATACAGTTGAGGAGTGTTCGGTTATCTTGAACCGATGCGCTAAATGTGGACGACGTTGACACTAGATGGGATAATTACATCAGCACCATCACAGATCTCTCTACCATCGCTTCTCTCCTGAGAGATCTGTGAGACTCCACCCAGCTGACGCGCTCTGGATCACATCCCTCCCTCCCTCTGAGTCTATCACAGCAGCAAAGCCATCATGCCTCGACCACAAGACTCCTGCCGTAGCACAACACTTGGAACAGTCCAACATCAGCCAGCGGATGAGAGACACAAGGAGGATTGACTGGACCAACAAACAACCAGACTCTCTTCTTTACCTTCCTTGGTCAACGTAGCTCGGACGCAGCTCTGTCCATCAAGGACCACTTCGTCCCCATCCACCAAAGACTCCTTCACCTGGACACCACTTGCTCCCCAGCCTACCTTCCAGCCCTGACCCCTGACACCTCCTCCGTCGGTACAAACACTCACGCAGCCTCAGGTTATAACAACCCACAACATCCAACCAGACCTTTCTGCTGCATCATGAATTACATCGTCTGTCCGTCGGTCAAAATGCACACCGTCTCCCAGCGAATCTCAGCCAGTTACCGTCACTCCGATGCTTGCCTTAATCCATGACCAATTTTTTTGTTTAATTGGCTTTACACAGACATAGTAGATTCCATAGACTCTCAGCAGTTTAGTAAAACTAGCAGGTTTGGTCATTCCCGGTCCTCCTCTACCTGCATCTGCGGAAGTCTGACCAGCTGACAATTGACTTTTGGTCTGGGACTTACAATGAGCAGGTGCTCCGACAACAACAAACCCTTGATGTGTTTAGTCGGAGAACGGCGGAACGGCATTGTTCAGTGGTATAATCATTTACCCCCCCAACCATTTCTCCTCTCCATACCTCCCATTTTGCCGGTCCAACCTTTCCATTCAACGTCAACATACTTTCCCGAAGATATATCACCCTAGTAGCTAGCAATGTTATTCTTTCAAAGTAATGGTTGAACTATTGGCAATTATGTATAGGGTTAAGTCATCGTGCGATTGGCAACTTCTTCGGCCTATCTGCAGACAAAAAACAGTAACAATTTTCATCAGCTTCCTGGACGTTATCTATCGCAACCTCGAGAGACTCAAGACCTGTGTGGCTCTCAACTTCACTGACTTCACCAAAGCCCGAGGCCTAGTAAGTCATAACACAATCTTCATTAAAGCCATCAACACTGGGTTAAGGGGAATGTCTCAGGCTTCCAGGCTTCCTCAGTGAGCGTCGTTAAGCTGTAGGTTTCTGGGCAGCCAACTCCACCTTCCACCCTCGGTACTGCGGCATCCCACAGTACATAATGATGGAATCCTTTTGTGTTTCCTCATCTTCAGAACTGACGCCCTGATGGGGTTGCACCTGCTCGATGACTTAAGGAGACCACTCTACCGCAAGTGTCAGCGTTGACAACAAGCGCTCCCTCCAGAACGCACTTAACCTCCACAGCTGGACCACCACCCTCCTCGTCTCCACCAATTATACACACCAGTCTTGCTTCTAACTTTATCCCATCCGCTGTCGTCCATTAGACCACAGGCCTTAAACCCTCCCAGGTGGTTGACTCCACTAAGCTGACTCGGTGTCACACGGGACGATAAATCAAACTGGAAGGAATACATCAGCACCCTCGCTGAACCCTTCCAATACGCATTCTTCGTTGACTCAGAACACTAGGACTCCCTGCGCCTGTACTCGAGATAATCTATATGACCTACGTTCTTTCCAAACACAACCTGTGACTCCTCCCCGCCTGGGCCAGCTAGGAGAGGTGCTGTGGTGGTCAAGATCATCCCCTGTCCCACTTACATCACACCGGCCTTCCCAACCTCATCTGTCCATCACCTACACCTCATCCGATGGTTTTAGATGAAGCTGCACCGCCACCTCCTTCAACCAGAGATCCCTCGTCCCTGGGGTGCAGTTCGGTACCATAACCCCATCAAGCCCAGCCAAGATTGTACAGACCGCCACAAGGGCAGCTCCATCCCAATCAATATGAACAATTTACACAACCCATAATGTCTGTTGAAGACTTTGTGTCTGACTCCCCCTTCACTTGTTATCGCCCAACTGTCTTTATTTGTATCATTATATTTTCAGACTTTGGCAGCACTCGAGTAATGGATGTCAATTATTATTATTATTATTATTATTATTATTATTATTATTATTGTTATTATTATTATTATTATTATTATTATTATTATTATCATTATTATTATTATTATCATTATTATTATCATTATTATTATCATTATTATTATTATTATTATTATTATTATCATCATCATCAAAGTTATTGTTGTTGTTATCATTCTTATTTTCATTATCATTATGGTAAAAAATACTTATAAGAGTGATAATATTATCATTTCTATCATTATTATTTCTATCATTATTATTCTATCATTATTTCTATCATTATTTATCCCTGGGGATAGGGGAGAAAGAATACTTCCCACGTATTCCCTGCGTGTCGTAGAAGGCGACTAAAAGGGGAGGAGCGGGGGGCTGGAAATCCTCCCCTCTCAAATGTTTTTTTAATTTTCCAAAAGAAGGAACAGAGAAGGGGGCCAGGTGAGGATATTCCCTCAATGGCCCAGTCCTCTGTTCTTAACGCTACCTCGCTAACGCGGGAAATGGCGAGTAGTTTGAAAAAAAAAAATCATTATTATTATTATTCTATTGCTATTATTATTATTATCATTATTATTATTATTATTATTATTATTATTATTATTATTATTATTATTATTATCATTATCATTATCTTTATTATTATCATTATTATTACCATTAGTACCAATATTATTATTACTGAACATCTTGTGGAGTCGTGTGTGCCACACAATGACTGGTGACTGGGAATACCTGGTCTAAAAAGAAGTTAATGATAAACGGACATTATTGGGTCACTTCCAAAATGACAGTCGTGGTCGAGAGAGACTTTTGAATGTGAATGTGTTGAGGGGAACAGCTGGTGGGATGTCTCATGGTGGGGGCGAGGGTGAACGTTTATGGAGTTTTTAGGAAGAGATGAAGCTTCAATCGTCAGATTCCACTCGTTTGATAGGCTCATATGGCTTATTCCTTGCCACACATTGAGCACATCCTTGCCTCATTTCTCAATGCCTCAACTTCATCACCTGCGGTTTGGCAGAACTGAATCTTACTAACCATTTACTTCACCACCGAAGAAGACATTCTGGGAATAAGACGTGACATTCCTGGTCAAACCAGGGTCCTCACACAGGATGACCCTCACCCAATAGTATATCCAGGTTTACCATCGTCTACTGCAACCTTCAAGTCTACCATCACCCACTGGTGTATTGAGGTATGATTCGAACCGTTCTGGAGAGCCATTGCCATATGTTAGGGGCAGTTGTAGCGGCCCCGAGGCATGACCCTGGGGAACACCAGTGGTCAGTCTGAGCCAGGCTTACGCACCTGGCACATCAGGGTTGCGTGTTCTTGTACTCCCTCCCACCTGAGTCATCTTCACCTCACCTCGCGAGTCCCTCCCCTACACAGTCATGCAGTTCATCCACTTATCCCTCATTATGCATGAGTGGTCCTTGCTCTACCGTCGAAAAAAAGTCCAGTTGGTTCGTTATGCATGACCCCTGCCCTCCGATCTCATGCTTCCAGTGTTCCAGGTGGGTTCTCATGGCTAGGTACGTGGACACAGGCCCGTCCAGACCTGTGAGTGAGCATGAGTCAGGCCGCCTCATCTTCACCTCATACGCCCTTCATAGGTCTTCCCCTCCTGGAATAGCACTCCGTCATCCTCCCTCCTCAACCATACAGAGAAACCCTCAGCTCCCCAGTGGTCATCAATCCACTAAGTTATTCGGGTCAGTAATTCTTCGTGTTACCCTCTGGGGCACCAAGGCGGTAATCAGCAGTTAGCCAGCAACCAGCGGTTAAGCTCTATTAACCAACAACAGCCTCATTACAACCTACGCCCGCTCGTTACAACCGTTCCCTCTCGACCAACCACAGTGGTTGGCTAGTCTCACTGGTGGGGAGGCTCTGTGGCACAGGTTCCTCAGGTGGAGGTGACTACTGTGTCTGCTGAAGACCACACGACACCATACATGATGTATCAAGACACACAAATTGTCGTATTACAGTTTAATATGACATCAAAGGTAGATCTGTCAAGTTCTTTATACATATATATATATATATATATATATATATATATATATATATATATATATATATATATATGTATATATTATTCCTGGGGACAGGGAAGAAAGAATACTTCCCACGTATTCCCTGCGTGTCGTAGAAGGCGACTAAAAGGGAAGGGAGCGTGGGGCTGGAAACCCTCCCCTCTTGTTTTTTTTTTTGTTTTTTTTTTTAGTTTTCCAAAAGAAGGAACAGAGAAGGGGACCAGGTGAGGATATTCACTCAAAGGCCCAGTCCTCTGTTCTTAACGCTACCTCGCAGGGAAAATGAAATACGATAAGTTCCCAACGAAGAGACGTAGCTCTATATATATATATATATATATATATATATATGTATATATATATATATATATATATATATATATATATATATATATATATATATATATATATATATATATATATATATATACGAATAAAGTGCATATGAACGCGCACTTTCATAGAACATACAAACCTCTAACAGCCAGGATCGAGCCCGGGACCCCTGTGCCACAGGCGGGAATGCTACCGCTAGGCCATGGGCCTGGCTAATAGGAAATAACTATTCGAATACTATGTACTCGAATACCCTTCGTCTCACGTTGGTGAGCAACGGGGTCCCGGGTTCGATCCTGGCTGTTGGAGGTTTGTATGTTCTATGAAAGTGCGCGTTCATATGCACTTTATTCGTTTTCATATACCTCCGCGTTGTACAGTTAGGTTCGGTAAATTGCTATCTACTGGCTGTGTGAGCCTGATGGGAAATGACCGGTGTAGACCCCGTTGCTCACCACCATGAGACGAAGGGTATTCGAGTACATAGTATTCAAACAGTCATTTCCCTAATAGGTAGCGTCAGGAAGGAGCAAAGAATGGCCTCATTGGCACACATCTACGTCTCCTGCTGTCGTGTATAGCGTTAGTCTGGACTGAACAAGGTAAACAAGGCGTTGTTTGGCCGGCAAACACCAGCCAAACAAAACAGCCTCACCCTCTCCACTTCGTACAATGGCGCCAAAACGCCATCGTGGCAGTGGGGTGGAGCGGGACATCACTGGGGGTGGTAAAAATATATATATACATAAAACGGATATCAGGAAAGCGTAGACCCACGAGAGAGAGAGAGAGAGAGAGAGAGAGAGAGAGAGAGAGAGAGAGAGAGAGAGAGAGAGAGAGAGAGAGAGAGAGGATATTTCAGAATTGTGTTATGATGTATTTTGGCCCGGTCCTCATGAATAGGTGGATCACGTAATTACATTAGCTGGCAACCCCGCTATTATTGTTACAGATTTAACGGCTGGAAATGTGGATTAAAATACTCCATGATGCTACCGGTAGCGCAGTGTATAGCGCTGGGGGGGTGTATGGCAGGGGGAAGGGGTGTATGGCAGGGGGAGAAAGTGTGTGGCAGGGAGAGAGGGTGTATGGCAGGAGGAGAGGGTGTATGGATGGGGTAGAGGTGTATGGCAGGGGGAGAAGGTGTAAAGCAGGGGGAGAAGGTGTGTGGCAGGGGGAGAAGGTGTATGGCAGGGGGAGAAGGTGTATGGCAGGGAGAGGGTGTATGGCAGGAGGAGAGGGTGTATGGATGGGGGAGAAGGTGTATGGCAGGGAGAGAGGGTGCAAGGCAGGGGGAAAGGGTGTATGGCAGGGGGAAGGAGTGGATTGGGAGAGGGAGTGTATGACAGCGAGAGAGGGTGTATAGCAGGGGGAGAGGGTGTATGGCAGAGGCAGAGGGTGTATGGAAGGGGAGAAGGAGTGTATGATTGGGTGAGGGAGTGAATGGCCGGGGGAGAGGGTGTATTGCAGGAGGAGGGAGTGTATAGCAAGGGAGGAAATGTATGAAAGGGGGAGAGAGTGTATGACATTGGGGAAGGAGTGTATGGAGGGGGAAGGAATGTATGGCAGGGGGAGGGAGTGTATGGCAAGGGAAGGGGATGTGTAACGGGGCAATAAGGTGTATGAGTGAGGGAAGGGGTGTATGACTAAGGGAAGGGGTGTATGACCGGGGGGGGGGGAAGTATGGGGTGGGTGTATAAACTGTAATGTCAATTATGTAGATGATCCAGTGTTGCTTGTAACGGTGTAAGTGTAAGTATAGTGTGTGTGTGTGTGTGTGTGTGTGTGTGTGTGTGTGTGTGTGTGTGTGTGTAGGTAAATCATGAGTGTAGGTAGCGAGTGTAGGTAGAGTGTGGGTGTAGGTGGAGTGTGAATGTAGGTAGAGTGTAAGTGTAGGTAGAGTGTGAGGGTAGGTAGAGTGTGAGTGTAGGTAGAGTGTGAATGTAGGTAGAGTGTGAATGTAGGTAGAGTGTGAGTATAGGTAGAGTGTGAGGGTAGGTAGAGTGTGAGTGTAGAGTGAGGGTAGGTAGATTGTGAGTAAAGGTAGAGTGTGAGTGTAGGTAGAGTGAGTGTAGGTAGAATGTGAATGTAGGTAGAGTGTAAGTGTACGTAGAGTGTAAGGGTAGGTAGAGTGTGTTTAGAGTGTGAGGGTAGGTAAAGTGTGAGTGTAGGTAGAGTGTGAAGGTAGGTAGAGTGTGAGTGTAGGTAGAGTGTAAGCGTAGGTGGAGTGTAAGTATAGGTAGAATGTGAGAGTAGGTAGAGTGTGAGTGTAGGTAGAATGTGAGTGTAGAGTGTGAGGGTAGGTAAAATGTGTGGAGGTAGAGTGTGAGTGTCGGTAGAGTGTGAGGGTAGGTAGATTGTGAGTGTAGGTAGAGTGTGAGTGTAGGTAGAGTGTGAGTGTAGGTAGAGTGTTAGTGTAGGTAAAGTGTGAGTGTAAGTAGAGTGTGAGTGTAGGTAGAGTGTGAGTGTAGGTACAATGTGAGTGTAAGTAAAGTGTAAGTGTAGGTAGAATGTGATTGTAAGTAGAGTGTAAGTGCAGGTAGAGTGTGAGTGTCGGTAGGGTGTACGGGTAGGTAGAGTGTGAGTGTAGGTAGAGTGTGAGTGTAGGTAGAGTGTGAGTGTAGGTACAGTGTGAGTATAGGTAGTTAGTGTAGGTAGAGTGTGAGTGTAGGTAGAGTGTGAGGGTAAGTAGAGTGTGAGTGTAGGTAGAGTGTGAGTGTAGGTAGAATGTGAGTGTAAGTAGAGTGTAAGCGTAGGTAGTGTAAGTGTAGGTAAAGTGTGTGTAGGTAAAGTGTGAGTGTAGGTAGAGTGTGAGTGTAGGTAGAGTGTGAGCGTAAGTAGAGTGTGAGTGTAGGTAGAGTGTGAGGGTAAGTAGAGTGTGAGTGTAGGCAGAGTGTAAGTGTAGGTAGAGTGTAAGTGTAGGTAGAGTGTGAGTGTAGGGAAAGTGTGAGTGTAGGTAGAGTGTGATTGTAGGTAGAGTTTGAGGGTAAGTAGAGTGTGAGTATAAGTAGTTAGTGTAGGTAGAGTGTGAGTGTAGGTAGAGTGTGAGTGTAGGTAGAACGTGAGTGTAAGTAGAGTGTCAGTGTACGTCGAGTGTAAGGGTACGTAGAGTGTGAGTGTAGGTAGAGTGTGAAGGTAAGTAGAGTGTGAGTGCAGGTAGAGTGTGAGTGTAGGTAGAGTGTAAGTGTAGGTAGAGTGTGAGTGTAGGTAGAACGTGAGTGTGAGTAGAGTGTCAGTGTACGTAGAGTGTAAGGGTACGTAGAGTGTGAGTGTAGGTAGAACGTGAGTGCTGTCAGAAGACCTGGGGATCAGGGGCCGTCCTGGCGCGGGTAGAGAGAGGCCCCCGGGGGTGGGTCGTCGTGAGAGCGTGTGGGCAGAGACGAGTCGGGCTGACACCAGGTAGGTGGAGGAGGGGGGGGGGGTGGCGGACAGGGAGATGACACAAGCTGCTGAGAGAGAGAGAGAGAGAGAGAGAGAGAGAGAGAGAGAGAGAGAGAGAGAGAGAGAGAGAGAGAGAGAGAGAGAGAGAGAGAGAGAGAGAGAGAGAGAGAGAGAGAGAGAGAGGCCAGGGAACACCAGAAATGGGGAGTGCAAGAAGAGTGTCATACAACATGACACGTGTCACCCACGACAGAAGCGGCGGAAGAGCACGCCAGGTGTCAGAGACCCGCTGGAGGGTCGTCAGGGAGGAGAGATAAGAGAGTCAGAGAACAGGTAGATAACAGGTGTGGAGCCAGAGAACACCTAGTCTCGACGTACAATTAAGAGAATCTCAGAACAGCCAGATAACACTAGGGAATCAGAGAACAGGTAGAAAACGCCAGAGAGTCAGAGAACAGCCAGAGAACACGATGAAAGTCAGAGAACAGGTACAGATCACTAGAGAATCAGAGAACACTAGGGAGTCATACAAAAGAGGAAGAACACCAGAGTCATAGAACATCAAGAGAGCACCAGAAAGTCAGAGAACAACTAGAAAACACAAAAAAAACACCAGAATGTAAGAGAACAGCCAGAGAACACCAAAGAATCAGAGAACAGCCAGAGAACACCAAAGAATCAGAGAACAGCTAGAGAACACCAGAATGTCATAGAACAATAGAGAACACCAGAAAGTCAGAGAACACCCTGAAAGCACCAGAGGGTCGGGGAACAGTTAAAGAACACCAGAGAATCGGAGAACATCAGGTACCCAGAGAAAAAATAAAGCATACAAGGTAGACAGAGAAAAGTTAAAGAACATCAAAGAGTCAGAGAACAGTTAAAGAACACCTGGGAATCAGAGAACAACCAGAAAATGTCAGCGAGTCAAAAAATAAGTAGAGATCACCAGGGAGTCAGAGAACAAATAAGAACATCGGAGTGTCAGAGAATAGGTAAAGAAACCAGAGCGTCAGAGGACAGATAGAGAACACCAGAGCGTCAGAGAACAGGTAGAGAACACCAGGGCGTCAGAGAACAGGTAGACAATACTAGGGAATCAGAAAACAGGTAGAGAACACCGGAATGTCTGAGAACAGGTAGAGAACAAGGGGCGTCAGAGAACAGGTAGATTCAGAGGACAGTTAAAGAACACCAGGCGTTAGAGAACAGGTAGAGAACACCAGGGAATCGGAGAACAGGTAGACAACACTAGGTAATCAGGTAGGGCAATAGGGAACTAGGGAACAGGTAGAGAACACCGAGGGTGTCAGAGGACAGTTAAAGAACAACGGGCGTTAGAGAACAGGCAGGGAACACCAGAGCGTCAGAAAATAGCTAGAGAACACCGGGGGTGTTAGAGAACAGGTAGAGAACAACAAGGCGTCAGAGAACATATAGATAACACAAGGGCGTCAGAGAAGAGGTAGTGAACACCGGGGTGTCAGTGAACAAGTAGAGAACACCAGGGTGTTAGAGAACAAGTAAAGAACATAAGGGTGTCAAAGAACTGATAGGGAACATCGAGGCGTTAAAGAACAGGTAGAGAACACCGGGGTGTCAGTGAACAGGTAGATAGCAGTTGGGCATCAGAGAACATGTAGATAACACAAGGGCGGCAGAGAACAAGTAGTGAACACCTGGGCGTCAGAGAACCGGTAGTGAAAACCGGGGCGTCAGAGAACAGGTAGATAACACCAGGGCGTTAGAGAACAGGTAGAGAACACCAGGGCGTCAGAGAACAGATAGGGAACACCGGACCGTTAGAGAACAGGTAGAAAACACTAGGATGTCAGAGAACAGGTAGAAAACACTAGGGTGTCAGAGAACAGGTAGAGAACACCGGAGCGTTAGAGAACAGGTAGAAAACACCGGAGCGTTTGAGAAAATGTAGAGAACACCAGAGCGTCAGAAAAGAGATAGGGAACACCGGGGCGTTAGAGAACAGGTAGAGAACGCCAGGGCGTGAGAGCAGGTAGAGAACACCGGGGCGTTAGAGAACAGGTAGAGAACACCGGGACGCTAGAGAACAGGTAGAGAACACCGTGGCGTTAGAGAACAGGCAGAGAACACCGTGGCGTTAGAGAACAGGTAAAGAACACCGGGACGTTAGAGAACAGGTAGAGAACACCGTGGCGCTAGAGAACAGGTAGAGAACACCGGGACGTTAGAGAACAGGCAGAGAACACCGGAGCGTTAGAGAACAGGTAGAGAACACCGTGGCGTTAGAGAACAGGCAGAAAACACCGTGGCGTTAGAGAACAGGTAAAGAACACCGGGACGTTATAGAACAGGTAGAGAACACCGGGACGTTAGAGAACAGGCAGAGAACACCGTGGCGTTAGAGAACAGGTAGAGAGGCAGAGAACCAGGAGAGAGCAGGAGAGTAAAGTACTGGGCAGACAGGCCCGCTGGTCCCCTAGCGGGCACGATTTAATCCAATTTCTAACCAATTATTTCAGGTGTGGGATACGCCTATTTTCAACACCCTGTCATCAATACAATGATTGGGCTAATTTGTGCCGCGCCCGGGCAACAGGGGCGCAACGCGCTTGCACGCCCTTTCATTCTTTTGGGTTGGAAATACGAAGAATAATTAAGGCAATCGCGAAAATGTGGGAGCAGGGGGGGGGGGACCCGACCCACCCCCCCCCCCCCTTCAAAAAAAAAAAAAATAGGGCGTGGGGGAAAAAAGTATATAATCGGGTGTGATTCTTTGAGGGTCGAGATCAATGGAGGAGGTTTGAGAGAGAGAGAGAGAGAGAGAGAGAGAGAGAGAGAGAGAGAGAGAGAGAGAGTGCGGTTCTTCACTAAGGGGTCATGGCTTAATCATCGTGGGCTGTGGCCACGCACCAGCTATCGTTAGGGTAATCTACGATTACTTTACGTGACCCGTTGGATGAACTGGTTACATTAATTCCATTCCTTGTAAAGCTAAACACTTGGCTCCGTGAGCTGTTCTTATTGCTAATGTAATATCTTTTTCCATCGAATATCATGGTGTATTACGTGATGCGTTCCTTGAAAATCTCTTTTTTCATTTTCCTCCGTCAAAAGAGTAAGTCTGGAGGATCTCCAGATTGGACACGCACACATACACACACGGGTTCGAATCCCGAGGTGCGGTGGTTGGCCCACGCCCAACCTAGGTGTTTATCCTCACCTCGGAACTGGTTGATGTATGAGTACCAGCCTTCAGCTTGTGTGTGTGTGTGTGTGTGTGTGTGTTGTGTACACACATAAAAGTAACGCCATGGTACATATACACAAGACAAAGAGACGGGGATAAAGATAATCCAAAACCATTCCATACATTCCATCGGGATTAGATTGTCAGCAAAAGAGCAGCTAATCAGGCAGAGGGATTCGAAGGTGAAGAGAGGTGTTGAGGAGGATGTAAGGAGACGTAAGGAACTGAACAACAAAACTTAGTGTTTTCACAGTGGCAGACACCTATGGCCTGAAGGCCAGTGGGATGGAGTGGGAGAGAAGGAGGTCTTCGGAAGATCTGGACTATGTAGGGAGGACATTAACAGAATACTAAAGATGCTAGACCCACCCATGACCCATAGTCCGCATGAAATTTCACCATAGGTGCTGAGGACGTGGTGTGCAGGTACACGAGAGAGAGAGAGAGAGAGAGAGAGAGAGAGAGAGAGAGAGAGAGAGAGAGAGAGAGAGAGAGAGAGAGAGAGAGAGAGAGAGAGAGAGAGAGAGAGAGAGAGAGACTTCTTGAAATACTGCTCAAGATGTGGCTGGAGGAAGGTAGAGGGGAAACATCATTCCTGTCTCTAACAAAGACGAGTGGAAGAAGGCGTTGACCTACAGACTAGCCTCACTGGTGAGTGTGGTCTGTCATGTAATGGAAAAGATAATCAAGAAAGCAAGTGGATGACAACATGGTTTCATAGGAAGACATCATACGTAACGAATCTCTGGGTTTCTTTAAGAGAGTGAGTGTTATCTGAGGCAATAGAGAAGGTTGGATAGATTTTCAGTATCCAGATTGCCAGAAAGCATTTGACACCGTACTGCACAAAGAGTATATGAAGATGATGGGTACCTCCAAGCAGGATAAGAATAAACTACTTAACTGGATAGATTCTCTGAATGGGGAGGAAGAAATGACGCATGTGAGATGAGCCTTCTCAAAATGGGTTATGGTCACCAGCTGCGTACTACAGGGCTCTGCTCTGAGACCATTGCTCATCTTGATGTATGTAAATGACTTGTTGGAAGAATTGGACGACAGCATCATGAAGGAAGTGAGAAGTGGTGATTGCAACATCTTACAAGGGGACCTAGACAAATTGTAAAGCTGATTTGATACATGGCTGATGAAACTCAACCCAGGTAAATGTAAAGTTTTGAAGACGTCGCCAGGGTTCCATACTGGAAGAATGGTGAAAGAAAAACAGTGTCTGTTGACTGGTATTAGAAATGTGCTCAGGTTCAGGGAGAAGGAAATATTCGGCCAGATGTTTACATCCTTCATAAGATACGCTTCTGAAGTTTGGTCACCGAACGTAAAGAAGCACAAAGAAGTGATAGAGAAGGTCCAGAGGAGGGCAACGAAGAGGGTACCAGAGCTGAGCTGATTTACAGAGAGAGGCTATAGGCCTCAGATTTATCTATCAGGGAAGAGAGAAGATTGAGGGGTGACATGATCACACTCTACAAGATTCTCAACCTGTTTGATGGTGTTGATAGTGAACTGATCTGCGGAAGTTTCGAGGCAAGAACAGCCAGAGGAAATTAAGCAGAAGAATTGTACAAAAGATGAACTGAAGTGCTTTTATAGCACGAGTGGCGGATGAATGGAAGAGAAGGACTGACGACAGGATTAATGAAGACAACATAAGATACGAGAGGAGAGACTGCTCAGGTGATGGGGGTCCAACTTATGCCTCCTCGAACAGTAGAAATACGTGATTATGATTAGGAAAACACACACACACACACACACACACACACACACACACACACACACACACACACACACGTCATAAAGAACTCAAATCAATTGAAACTTAATACTCGTGGGTGAACTGTTTATGTACAACTCACACGTGCCTAGCGACTACACCCTCCTCCCTCCTCCCCAGCCACACCACAACCTCCTTACCCATATATATATATATATATATATATATATATATATATATATATATATATATATATATATATATATGTGTGTGTGTGTGTGTGTGTGTGTGTGTGTGTGTGTGTGTGTGTGTAATCTCCTCACCCACCCACCCCAATTTACCATTCATATGCCACTTCCTTCTCAGCCATCCGCACGAACAGCCTCTCTAACACATCCACACATACATATCCCACCCAGACATCCTCACACGCTCCCCTTATACACTCACACACACACACACACACACCCCTCCCACCCGGCGTCCGCTCCCACACACACACACACACACACACTCAACATTACTCCACTTGCAGCATTCATAAATCACTCGCCTTCACAATAAAGTTTGTTCAGCGTTAGCGTCCACGCGCTAATTTTCTCCATCAACGCCGTGTCCACAAGCAAGACAACGCGCGCCCGACAAATGAACCAAACAAAGGAACAAATGGTGCGCGAGAGGTGGAGGAGGGGGAGGCCACACCGCCACCATATTATTCCCCCTCCCCCGTAAACCCAGCCCTCCTCCCGACGCCCGACACCCCTCCCTCAGCTGCTGGTCCCGCCGTTCCCCAGGGGAGGCGGGAAGGCAGGAGGGAGTGGCTAGTATACTTTTTGAGCACAAAACACCCCCACTGTACACCGTGGCTGGGAGGAGGGTCTATCAGGCGATCTCTCTCTACACTTTACCCGCCACAAGCAATGCCGCTCGTTCGCTTTAACATCTTGACGTTTATATAGAAAATATAAATTGTCTCGACTACTATAAGACTTGTCGTTATGTAATACTAAAAGCAATTTACAAATACAATATTGCATTAGAATAAATACAAAATGCGTTCAAATGTACTTTGTAGGATTGACTTATTGCATTAATGTGTCCGTACTGGCCGTCTGTAGTGTCTGGTGTTTGTAAACTGGCGAGCGAGGGACCCCAGTTAAACAGGTCCCACAGCTGAACATATCTTGTGGTTTATCTTATACTAACTGAGGTTTTCCTCGGGTTGCAGCAAATAAGAAAAACAAACTCTTTTGACTTCTTTTTGATATACTATTTTTTTCGTATCATTTCAGATTTGTATGTACTGTAGCGTTTCATATATTTTTTTTGTGTTAGTATTTGGGGAAACAGTAACTGTGTTGTGCGAGCATATATCAACTCATGAATTTAGTGGTAGAGCGACTGGAACCTAATGGAAGTCTGTCACTACTTAGGAGAGTATATAGGAACCTAATGAAAGTCGATTAAGGCTTAATGTAAGGCGATTGTAACCTAATGAGAGGCGGCTGGAACCTCCTCCTCCCCAACCCCAAACACACACACACACACACACACACACACACACACACACAAACATCTCGCGGACTGAATAAGCTTAGACATATCCGACATGGTTGCTATATATCAGAAGTAATGGTTGTTACCGAATGGAACCCCAAATAGTTGAATTCTCCATATTGAAAAATTTCCTTGGACTCTCTCTCTCTCTCTCTCTCTCTCTCTCTCTCTCTCTCTCTCTCTCTCTCTCTCTCTCTCTCTCTCTCTCTCTCTCTCTCTCTCTTTATATATATATATATATATATATATATATATATATATATATATATATATATATATATATATATATATATATATAGTACGGTGCAGGCATACTTCATATCCCTGGGTGGGAATAAGATGGTAAACCAGTCAGGATTTTTCTAAATGATAATTTACCAATCATTTTTTGTATGTTTTGCGAGAGTAAAACCTTGAGTCTCCACTCGAACATGAGGACAGTCCAACACTTGCTCCAGCACTCGCCTCGAGAATGGTTCGTGACCAGCCGTGTACATCAACAAGACATTCTTCTACAGACAAATTTCTCTTAGCGAATGATTATATGTCAACAAATGACTCAAATATCTGAATTTCCGCTGTAGTTTATTTTCCAAAATGCCATCATATTCTGTAACCTTGTTTTCCACATAGTTTCATACCACAGTTATTGTTTCTGGTCCTTTTGTTGTGTCTTGGTTGAAATTCTTCCACTTAATTTCCCCTCACACCCCCCTCAAACCCCCTGCCTTCCCCTCACTCTAACCCCTTGAAGGGACCAGGTTCGCTACTGTCATTCTATTTTGTTTGTGTTGTGAGTGTGTGTGTCTGTGTATTGTACCTATGGAGGTGTTGGTCAATACCCATCTTCCGCATCATACAAGTGATATAGGGTGCGCGCATGTCATCCTCCACCGCAAACCCTCTCTATGGACCGCCTACTAGAAGGTGGTTCATCTCTGCTGGTGTTTGAACGTGTTCCGTGGACCGTAGTTGGCTGTGGGGGAGTGCTGGGGTGCCGGGCTGGGTGGCTGTAGGTGAGGAGGCGTCTTAGCGTTGGGGGTGGTGCACGTGGAGTGTGGCTGAGGGGGCGTGGTGGTGCACGTGGGGCGGGGCTAGGGAATGTGATGGGGCGGGGCCGACGTTGCTCTAGCCCCTCCTCTCCGGTCATGGTCAGGTCACAACACCGTTGTGACACAATCTGGCTCGGCCTGGCCCGCTGGAATGTCCCTCACCCTAGCCGCTCCTCTCCCTCACCCTTCCACCACTACACCTTTCTCCCTCCCTCTTTTCGTCTTCCCCCCTTCCATTCCACTCCCTTCCCCTTGCCTCCCCGGGGGTCAACAAGATGGAACAAGGTCTGGGTGTCGAACCTAAGATCTCAAAATCCGCCTGTGATATCTTTGTAAACATCATTATCTTCAATATGGCCAGTCCTCACAACAATGTTAAGAGACACACGTACATATGAAGCAGCGAGCCACACACTGTGGGGTGATGTACGTGTACCTGGCGTTGAACAGGCCAATAGATATCACCACAAGCCAGTAATGACATGGATGAGCTCCTCATTAAGCACGCAACGAGAATATGTGTGTGGTTCGTAACCACGCTGGACACCTGACCCGCCTGTCACCTCACAGGAACCCACATGAGGAGGTGAACAACGAGGTCAAACCTCTAGTCACACTCATGATGAAGCACGAAGGTCGTATCTGTCGTACACTTTAGTACGGTCAGCAGATCAAATGGAACGTAACATAACGTAAAGATACGTCATGGCAACGTAAGAGGGGGGAAAAAACCTTCTCTTGAGAGTGAAGCGATGAACACTGGCACAGACGTCTTGGAAACCCGGCTGGAGGAGGATTTCCTAAGTTCGGGTAACTTGTTACCTCTGGTCCCGAACTGGCTAGATGACTGGCACTATTGACAGTGTGTAGGGTAGTGTAGCTACACTGGGTGGGTCCGCCCCAGGACCCATAATGATATACTATGTGATCTTCACTTCTTCCTCCCCTTCCATTCTTTGCCCGTCGGTTCTCGTGACCAGAGGGGGAGAGTGAGAGGCTGGGGAGAGTGAGAGGCTGGGGAGAGAGGCTGGGGAGAGTGAGAGGCTGGGGAGAGTGACAGGCTGGGGAGAGAGGCTGGGGAGAGTGAGAGGCTGGGGAGAGAGAAGTCCGTCTGGCTGATCTCTCCCCCCCAGCGTCACCCACGACCTACTCACCTACACAGTTGTGGGAGGTCAGCCAGACCCCTGGCAAGACCAGGGCGACAAGAGCTTATCTTCTCTGGCTTCCTTACGTACGAATGTGGTCCACACTGACTCCTAACCCTGCCCCGCTGCCCCTACACCCCTGCCGGATCATCCCCTTCCCCTCCCGGACCATCCCCTTCCCCTCCCGGACCATCCCCTAACCCCTCCCGGACCATCCCCTAACCCCCCCCCCCCTGCAGGAGGGGGCGTGACAAGTGGTCTGCCGAGGGTCAAGAGGCAGCGTGTGGCGGCCACGTGCTGCCCCTCCAGCCCTCCCCCCACCCACGGCCTGCACGTGCGGGCCGCGCCTCCCCTCCAAGCCTTCACTCCCTCCTTCCTCCCAGCCCTCACACTCCCCTCCTCCCATCCCTCAGCCTCCCATCCCAGCTCTAAATCTCTTCACCTCATAGCTATTACTATCCTTCCCTAGCTCTAATTCCCCTCCCCTCCCAGCTGTTACAGTCTTCCTCTCCCAGCCCGCTGCCTCTCTTCCTCTCCCAGCCCGCTGCCTCTCCTCCTCTCCCAGTCCCCTGCCTCTCCTCCTCTCCCAGCCCCCTGCCTCTCCTCCTCTCCCAGCCCGCTGCCTCTCCTCCTCTCCCAGCCCGCTGCCTCTCCTCCTCTCCCAGCCCCCTGCCTCTCCTCCTCTCCCAGCCCGCTGCCTCTCCTCCTCTCCCAGCCCCCTGCCTCTCCTCCCCTCCCAGCCCGCTGCCTCTCCTTCCCTCCCAGCCCCCTGCTTCTCCTCCCCTCCCAGCCCGCTGCCTCTCCTTCCCTCCCAGCCCGCTGCCTCTCGTCCCCTCCCAGCCCCCTGCCTCTTCTCCCGTCCCCTATTTTTTATGAGGCAGTTAGGGAGGAAAGATGATGTTGGACAAGGAAAATAAATAAGGAAAACAGAAGACAGTTGTAAAGACACAGTGTGTGTGTGTGTGTGTGTGTGTGTGTGTGTGTGTGTGTGTAGCTTCAGTATACCCCAGCATATTGGAGTGTGTTGATTTGATATACCCTAGTATACTACGATATCTGTGTAGCTTCAGTATACCCCAGCATACCAGGTATAGCTTTGATATACCCCTGGTAACGCCGGCGGTTGGCCTAGGAAGACGACCAGCTGAGCTTCTGTTGGCTCTAAATGGGTGGGTGTGTGGGTGGAGCCTCTCCCTGGGTGGGTGTGTGGGTGGAGCCTCTCCCTGGGTGGGTGTGTGGGTGGGGCCTCTCCCTGGGTGGGTGTGTGGGTGAAGCCTCTCCCTGGGTGGGTGTGTGGGTGGAGCCTCTCCCTGGGTGGGTGTGTGGGTGAAGCCTCTCCCTGGGTGGGTGTGTGGGTGGAGCCTCTCCCTGGGTGGGTGTGTGGGTGGAGCCTCTCCCTGGGTGGGTGTGTGGGTGGAGCCTCTCCCTGGGTGGGTGTGTGGGTGGAGCCTCTCCCTGGGTGGGTGTGTGGGTGGAACCTCTCCCTGGGTGGGTGAGTGGGTGGAGCCTCTCCCTGGGTGGGTGTGTGGGTGAAGCCTCTCCCTGGGTGGGTGTGTGGGTGGAGCCTCTCCCTGGGTGGGTGTGTGGGTGGAGCCTCTCCCTGGGTGGGTGTGTGGGTGGAGCCTCTCCCTGGGTGGGTGTGTGGGTGGAGCCTCTCCCTGGGTGGGTGTGTGGGTGGAGCCTCTCCCTGGGTGGGTGTGTGGGTGGAACCTCTCCCTGGGTGGGTGAGTGGGTGGAGCCTCTCCCTGGGTGGGTGTGTGGGTGAAGCCTCTCCCTGGGTGGGTGTGTGGGTGGAGCCTCTCCCTGGGTGGGTGTGTGGGTGGAGCCTCTCCATAGGCAAGCCCCATACTGCCTCTCCTGCTGGTGGTGCCCCATACTGCCTCTCCTGCTGCTGGTGCCCCATACCGCCTCTCCTGCTGGTGGTGCCCCATACTGCCTCTCCTGCTGGTGGTGCCCCATACTGCCTCTCCTGCTGGCAGTGCCCCATACTGCCTCTCCTGCTGGTGGTGCCCCATACTGCCTCCCCTGCTGGTGGTGCCCCATACTGCCTCTCCTGCTGGTGGTGCCCCATACTGCCTCTCCTGCTGGTGGTGCCCCATACTGCCTCCCCTGCTGGTGGTGCTCCATACTGCCTCCCCTGCTGGTGGTGCCCCATACTGCCTCTCCTGCTGGTGGTGCCCCATACTGCCTCCCCTGCTGGTGGTGCCCCATACTGCCTCTCCTGCTGGTGGTGCTCCATACTGCCTCCCCTGCTGGTGGTGCCCCATACTGCCTCTCCTGCTGCTGGTGCCCCATACTGCCTCTCCTGCTGGCGGTGCCCCATACTGCCTCTCCTGCTGGTGGTGCCCCATACTGCCTCTCCGGGCTGGTGGTGCCCATACTGCCTCTCCTGCTGGTGGTACCCCATACTTGACTGCCTCTCCTGCTGCTGGTGCCCCATACTGCCTCTCCTGCTGGTGGTGCCCCATACTGCCTCCCCTGCTGGTGGTGCCCCATACTGCCTCTCCTGCTGGTGGTGCCCCATACTGCCTCTCCTGCTGGTGGTGCCCCATACTGCCTCTCCTGCTGGTGGTGCCCCATACTGCCTCTCCTGCTGGTGGTGCCCCATACTGCCTCTCCTGCTGGTGGTGCCCCATACTGCCTCTCCTGCTGGTGGTGCCCCATACTGCCTCCCCTGCTACCCCTGGGTGAGGGTCAGGGGTAAACTCCAGTCGAAGATATGTTGGTGGGTAATGGGATTATACTTCATTACGAGGAAAGAATACGATTTAGGTTAACGTGAGTCCAGTCAAGCGCTTGTAGGTTCGAATCCTGATGATGGTCGGAGGTGGGATGAGGCAGAGAAGAATCCCAGAGCTTCACAATACGTGGGGGGAAAAAAAATTTGGACGTATCATAACGGTCCAGTCTCGTATCGTTGGTCGTCACACAAAAATTGATGGAAGCAGCAGACAGTCACATGTCAAGGATCCAGGCCTTACGGAGTGGCACACAAGCAAACAGCTGACGGGGGGAGGAGGCAAGTGATCGAAATGACATCTGCGAAACAGAGAGACGGTGGCAACATGACTGTGGAGAGGAAGGGATGAATTGAAGACGGGGTGCTAACTGCAGAGTTGATAAGACGGAAGACTTCTGCTTCCACTTGGACTGAGAGACAAGGGGACGAAGGACCATCCTAGCGCTACTCCACACTGTGGTGAAATAGACTCGATAGATATGGAACGGGACCATCCTAGACTTACAAGCGCTACTCCGCACTGTGGTGAAATAGACTCAATAGATATGGAATGGTTTTTTACAACACACACACACACACACAACACACACACACACACACAAACATCTCGCGGACTGAATAAGCTTAGACATATCCGACATGGTTGCTATATATCAGAAGTAATGGTTGTTACCGAATGGAACCCCAAATAGTTGAATTCTCCATATTGAAAAATTTCCTTGGATCTCTCTCTCTCTCTCTCTCTCTCTATATATATATATATATATATATATATATATATATATATATATATATATATATATATATATATATAATATATATATATATAATATATATATATATACATATATATATATATATATATAATATATATATATATATATATATATATATATAGTACGGTGCAGGCATACTTCATATCCCTGGGTGGGAATAAGAAAATGGTAAACTTCTGTCAGGATTTTTCTAAATGATAATTTACCAATCATTTTTTGTATGTTTTGCGAGAGTAAAACCTTGAGTCTCCACTCGAACATGAGGACAGTCCAACACTTGCTCCAGCACTCGCCTCGAGAATGGTTCGTAACCAGCCGTGTACATCAACAAGACATTCTTCTACAGACAAATTTCTCTTAGCGAATGATTATGTGTCAACAAATGACTCAAATATCTGAATTTCCGCTGTAGTTTATTTTCCAAAATGCCATCATATTCTGTAACCTTGTTTTCCACATAGTTTCATACCACAGTTATTGTTTCTGGTCCTTTTGTTGTGTCTTGGTTGAAATTCTTCCACTTAATTTCCCCTCACACCCCCCTCGAACCCCCTGCCTTCCCCTCACTCTAACCCCCTGAAGGGGCCAGATTCGCTACTGTCATTATATTTTGTTTGTGTTGTGAGTGTGTGTGTCTGTGTATTGTACCTATGGAGGTGTTGGTCATTCCCATCTTCCGCATCATACAAGTGATATAGGGTGCGCGCATGTCATCCTCCACCGCAAACCCTCTCTATGGACCGCCTACTAGAAGGTGGTTCATCTCTGCTGGTGTTTGAACGTGTTCCGTGGACCGCTGTTGGCTGTGGGGGAGTGCTGGGGTGCCGGGCTGGGTGGCTGTAGGTGAGGAGGCGTCTTAGCGTTGGGGGTGGTGCACGTGGAGTGGGGCTGAGGGGGCGTGGTGGTGCACGTGGGGCGGGGCTAGGGAATGTGATGGGGCGGGGCCGACGTTGCTCTAGCCCCTCCTCTCCGGTCATGGTCAGGTCACAACACTGTTGTGACACAATCTGGCTCGGCCTGGCCCGCTGGACTGTCCCTCACCCTAGCCGCTCCTCTCCCTCACCCTTCCACCACTACACCTTTCTCCCTCCCTCTTTTCGTCTTCCCCCCTTCCATTCCACTCCCTTCCCCTGCCTCCCCGGGGGTCAACAAGATGGAACAAGGTCTGGGTGTCGAACCTAAGATCTCAAAATCCGCCTGTGATATCTTTGTAAACATCATTATCTCCAATATGGCCAGTCCTCACAACAATGTTAAGAGACCCACGTACATATGAAGCAGCGAGCCACACACTGTGGGGTGATGTACGTGTACCTGGCGTTGAACAGGCCAATAGATATCACCACAAGCCAGTAATGACATGGATGAGCTCCTCATTAAGCACGCAACGAGAATATGTGTGTGGTTCGTAACCACGCTGGACACCTGACCCGCCTGTCACCTCACAGGAACCCACATGAGGAGGTGAACAACGAGGTCAAACCTCTAGTCACACTCATGATGAAGCACGAAGGTCGTATCTGTCGTACACTTTGGTACGGTCAGCAGATCAAATGGAACGTAACATAACGTAAAGATACGTCATGGCAACGTAAGAGGGGGGAAAAAACCTTCTCTTGAGAGTGAAGCGATGAACACTGGCACAGACGTCTTGGAAACCCGGCTGGAGGAGGATTTCCTAAGTTCGGGTAACTTGTTACCTCTGGTCCCGAACTGGCTAGATGACTGGCACTATTGACAGTGTGTAGGGTAGTGTAGCTACACTGGGTGGGTCCGCCTCAGGACCCATAATGATATACTATGTGATCTTCACTTCTTCCTCCCCTTCCATTCTTTGCCCGTCGGTTCTCGTGACCAGAGGGGGAGTGAGAGGCTGGGGAGAGTGAGAGGCTGGGGAGAGAGGCTGGGGAGAGAGAGAGGCTGGGGAGAGAGAAGTCCGTCTGGCTGATCTCCCCCCCAGCGTCACCCACGACCTACTCACCCACACAGTTGTGGGAGGTCAGCCAGACCCCGAAGACCAGGGCGACGAGAGCTTATCTTCTCTGGCTTCCTTACGTACGAATGTGGTCCACATTGACTCCTAACCCTGCCCCGCTGCCCCTACACCCCTGCCGGACCATCCCCTTCCCCTCCCGGACCATCCCCTAACCCCTCCCGGACCATCCCCTAAACCCCCCCCCCCCTGCAGGAGGGGGCGTGACAAGTGGTCTGCCGAGGGTCAAGAGGCAGCGTGTGGCGGCCACGTGCTGCCCCTCCAGCCCTCCCCCCACCCACGGCCTGCACGTGCGGGCCGCGCCTCCCCTCCAAGCCTTCACTCCCTCCTTCCTCCCAGCCCTCACACTCCCCTCCTCCCATCCCTCAGCCTCCCATCCCAGCTCTAAATCTCTTCACCTCATAGCTATTACTATCCTTCCCTAGCTCTAATTCCCCTCCCCTCCCAGCTGTTACAGTCTTCCTCTCCCAGCCCGCTGCCTCTCCTCCTCTCCCAGCCCCATGCCTCTCCTCCTCTCCCAGTCCCCTGCCTCTCCTCCTCTCCCAGCCCCCTGCCTCTCATCCTCTCCCAACCCGCTGCCTCTCCTCCTCTCCCAACCCGCTGCCTCTCCTCCTCTCCCAGCCCCCTGCCTCTCCTCCCTTCCCAGCCCGCTGCCTCTCCTCCTCTCCCAGCCCCCTGCCTCTCCTCTTCTCCCAGCCCACTGCCTCTCCTCCTCTCCCAGCCCCCTACCTCTCCTCCTCTCCCATCCCCCTGCCTCTCCTCCTCTCCCAGCCCCATGCCTCTCCTCCCCTCCCAGCCCGCTGCCTCTCCTTCCCTCCCAGCCCGCTGCCTCTCCTCCTCTCCCAGCCCCCTGCCTCTCCTCCTCTCCCAGCCCCCTGCCTCTCCTCTCTCCCAGCCCCCTGCCTCTCCTCCTCTCCCAGCCCGCTGCCTCTCCTCCCCTCCCAGCCCGCTGCCTCTCCTCCTCTCCCAGCCCCCTGCCTCTCGTCCCCTCCCAGCCCCCTGCCTCTTCTCCCGTCCCCTATTTTTTATGAGGCAGTTAGGGAGGAAAGATGATGTTGGACAAGGAAAATAAATAAGGAAAACAGAAGACAGTTGTAAAGACAGTGTGTGTGTGTGTGTGTGTGTGTGTGTGTGTGTGTGTGTGTGTGTGTGTGTGTGTAGCTTCAGTATACCCCAGCATATTGGAGTGTGTTGATTTGATATACCCTAGTATACTACGATATCTGTGTAGCTTCAGTATACCCCAGCATACCAGGTATAGCTTTGATATACCCCTGGTAACGCCGGCGGTTGGCCTAGGAAGACGACCAACTGAGCTTCTGTTGGCTCTAAATGGGTGGGTGTGTGGGTGGAGCCTCTCCCTGGGTGGGTGTGTGGGTGGAGTCTCTCCCTGGGTGGGTGTGTGGGTGGAGCCTCTCCCTGGGTGGGTGTGTGGGTGGAGCCTCTCCCTGGGTGGTTGTGTGGGTGGAGTCTCTCCCTGGGTGGTTGTGTGGGTGGAGCCTCTCCCTGGGTGGGTGTGTGGGTGGAGCCTCTCCCTGGGCAAGCCCCATACTGCCTCCCCTGCTGGCGGTGCCCCATACTGCCTCCCCTGCTGGCGGTGCCCCATACTGCCTCCCCTGCTGGTGGTGCCCCATACTGCCTCCCCTGCTGGCGGTGCCTCATACTGCCTCCCCTGCTGGTGCCTCATACTGCCTCCCCTGCTGCTGGTGCCCCATACTGCCTCCCCTGCTGGTGGTGCCCCATACTGCCTCTCCTGCTGCTGGTACCCCATACTGCTTCCCCTGCTGGTGGTGCCCCATACTGCCTCCCCTGCTGGTGGTGCCCCATACTGCCTCCCCTGCTACCCCTGGGTGAGGGTCAGGGGTAAACTCCAGTCGAAGATATGTTGGTGGGTAATGGGATTATACTTCATTACGAGGAAACAATACGATTTAGGTTAACGTGAGTCCAGTCAAGCGCTTGTAGGTTCGAATCCTGATGATGGCCGGAGGTGGGATGAGGCAGAGAAGAATCCCAGAGCTTCACAATACGTGGGGAAAAAAAAATTTGGACGTATCATAACGGTCCAGCCTCGTATCGTTGGTCGTCACACAAAAATTGATGGAAGCAGCAGACAGTCACATGTCAAGGATCCAGGCCTTACGGAGTGGCACACAAGCAGACAGCTAACGAGGTGGGGCGATGGAGGAGGCAAGTGATCGAAATGACGTCTGCGAAACAGAGAGACGGTGGCAACATGACTGTGGAGAGGAAGGGATGAATTGAAGACGGGGTGCTAACTGCAGAGTTGATAAGACGGAAGACTTCTGCTTCCACTTGGACTGAGAGACAAGGGGACGAAGGACCATCCTAGCGCTACTCCACACTGTGGTGAAATAGACTCGATAGATATGGAATGGGACCATCCTAGACTTACAAGCGCTACTCCACACTGTGGTGAAATAGACTCAATAGATATGGAATGGTTTTTTACAACAGGAGCAGCTGGTCCCACCCACACAACACCCCAAGATCTCCTGCACGTCACACATGTGTGTCGCCAAAGCGAAGATAATTCTCCTACCGTGATTGTTCACAGAAACGTGTGTGTGTGTGTGTGTGTGTGTGTGTGTGTGTGTGGGTGTGTACTGAGGCACAAACTGGACCACGTACGACCGTGAATACCATCCATTACCATGGGTTTAACGTCCGTCACAACCTGGCTACCAGGGTCAGCTCCACTGACCTGCGCGAACACAAGCACAGCCAGTCTGTTGACGCGCATCTTTATTCTAATACTGAAGGAGAAAGAGAGACACACACACACGCTTGACATGAACGAAGACCACCGGGTCTTTGTTTTGGATGAGGTTAATGATACTTGAACCGTATGTCACAATGTGTTAGGTCAGGGGTCAGCCTAGGTCAGCGGGTTTGACCTCAGATGTATCACAGTTTTCTAGGATTCGATTCTTCGCATATTTTCTCATTCCTCAATACACTGTAAGTTGGTTCTTGCTCCCATGTTCTTTTTTTACACTCTCTCTCTCTCTCTCTCTCTCTCTCTCTCTCTCTCTCTCTCTCTCTCTCTCTCTCTCTCTCTCTCTCTCTCTCATATCAGTGGCTGTCGTTTCTCTCTCCCTCCCCCACACGTGGTGACCTGCTGGCTCTCACGCCACACACACACACACAACCTCTCACACCTCACACACAACACTGGACAACACGTGACTCACACACACGACTCGTTCTCCGTAAATCTAGATCCTCCTGCGGTGAGCGCTACACGCTGGTCTTGCCGTTAGACGAAGTCTCGTCCTAAGTCAGTAAGTCAGTCAGTAAGTCAGTACTGTCCTCGACCAGCAACGTGACCTTCGTATAATAACGCCTTGGTGACCCCTGATAACTCTTTGTGACCTCTGATGACCTATGATGACTCCCAAGTGACCTCAGGCAAACCCTGTTGACCCCTAGTGATCCTTGATGACCTTAGGTGACCTATGGCGACCCTTGATGACCCTAGGTGACCTCTGGTGGCCCTTGTCAACGAATGACACCTTGGAATCCCAAACGAGCATCATGACCTTTGACCACTGCTGATGTTGACCTCCGATGACTCCCGAGGGTCACTTGTGGCCCCTGTAGGTTCCTAGTGACCCACTGGTGACCCTTGATATCCTGTAGTGACCTAGAATGAAGTCTCTTGACCTCTGACGCTCCCGGAAACCTCTGGTGACCTCCAATGACCCATGTTCTACAAGTGACCCATGCCAAGTTGTCATGCTTCATGACCTGTGGTGACCTGATGACTTCCGGTGACCCCGCAGTATCTCATGATGACCAACCATAGTGTCCCGATGACCCCTAACGGTCATTAATGACCTCGTACGACTCTAGATGACCCAGAGTGACCCTAGTTATGGTCTGGAAGGGTCAGGGCCAATCCCCGCCTCACTTAGCAAATGAGCTGCCAGGCCTGGTAATGATCGTTCACCCATTACCCTCCCTAAATGACCAAGACACATATATGGTTCCCATCCTGTGGAGGCAGAGACGACTGTTAAACATGATCTGGTCATTGGTAAAGAGATGAATGGCTGTACGACTGGCAACAGCAGGTTGTAAGTCCCATTAAAGATGTCTTCTCTACGTATATTTCTACTTCCTCCATCTACCACGTAGTACCCTCCATCTACCACGTAGTACCCTCCATCTACCACGTAGTACCCTCCATCCAACCCTCCACCCAGCTATATGGCCCACCACACGCTCAACATTCCCACAGCCACATCCTTCGCTTCCCCCTCTCACCACCACCAACCAAACCAAACCAAACTGCCATAACCAAACTCCCTCCACAGATCAGAACGACGCGTAAACACACCCAATCCTATTCACATTTTCTTCCCGTCTTCCATCAATCCTCCGCCACACAAACACTCTCTGCTCGGGACGCCACAGCCCCAGCATTACATATGGGCCTCCACGCTAATTCGATAAACCAGAAACAAAGTCCATTGGTTGAACGTCCGAGGGAAAGTAATTCTGTCATCGACGCGTATGACAAGTGTATCGGAACATGGCGTCGGAATTTTACGAGATGGGGGGAGGCACGTTGCCGGATGCCCAAACCCAAGTTTTTTTTTTTCCCTTCAGTTTATATTTACTTCCACATTCATAAGCGGGTTTAGGGATTGTCACTCTACGAGGTAATATTTCAATTATATATTTATATAATGTAAATGTGAAATACGCATAAGTGATATGATTAAGGAGATCTAAAGTTTGAAGTTAAACAGTATGTGGCACCTGACTGTTAAACTCCTCCCCCCGGGGGCTGAGAGAGACATATATGTCACAGTCCCGCCAATGTGTGTATATTTCACCCCCAACTCTACGGCTCCTGCTCCTCCACTACTATTTCCTTCGTTTCTCTGTATTTCCTTATTTATTTTCCTCTCTATTTCCTTATTTTTCTTTTCCTTTTTTTTTTGCCGTCTTGGGTCGCACGCTCTTGTGGTTTGGTGTGCGGGAAAACACTCAGTTTCCACCTGTTTGGTTAACGTCTTAAGGAAGCAAAGTTTGAAAGACATTTTAATTAGTTCGCAATCATTCAATATCGTTAAAGGATGAGTTATAAAGGACTTGTATGTATGACTATTTATCGTTAATATGATAACTTACTTATTTGAATATGAGTTATGTTTATGTTCATAATGCTAACCTGCTCGTTTTCACCCGTGTAAACCATACAGCCAGTCACCCGTGCAACCATATAGTCACCCGTGCAACCATATAGTCATCCATGCAACCATATAGTCATCCGTGCAACCATATAGTCATCCGTGCAACCATATAGTCATCCATGCAACCATATAGTCATCCGTGCAACCATATAGTCATCCGTGCAACCATATAGTCACCCGTGCAACCATATAGTCATCCGTGCAACCATATAGTCATCCGTGCAACCATATAGTCATCCATACAACCATATAGTCATCCATGCAACCATATAGTCATCCGTACCATATAGTCATCCGTACAACCATATAGTCATCCGTGCAACCATATAGTCACCCGTGCAACTATATAGTCATCCGTGCAACCATATAGTCACCCGTGCAACCATATAACCACCCGTGCAACCATATAGTCACCCGTGCAACCATATAGTCACCCGTGCAACCATATAGTCATCCGTGCAACCATATAGTCATCCGTGCAACCATATAGTCACCCGTGCAACCATATAGTCATCCATGCAACCATATAGTCACCCGTGCAACCATATAGTCATCCATGCAACCATATAGTCATCCGTGCAACCATATAGTCACCCGTGCAACCATATAGTCATCCATGCAACCATATAGCCACCCGTGCAACCATATAGTCATCCATGCAACCATATAGCCACCCGTGCAACCATATAGTCACCCGTGCAACCATATAACCACCCGTGCAACCATATAGTCATCCGTACAACCATATAGTCACCCGTGCAACCATATAGTCATCCATGCAACCATATAGTCACCCGTGCAACCATATAGTCACCCGTGCAACCATATAGTCATCCATGCAACCATATAGTCATCCGTGCAACCATATAGTCACCCGTGCAACCATATAGTCATCCATGCAACCATATAGTCACCCGTGCAACCATATAGTCATCCATGCAACCATATAGTCACCCGTGCAACCATATAGTCATCCATGCAACCATATAACCACCCGTGCAACCATATAGTCACCCGTGCAACCATATAGTCATCCATGCAACCATATAGTCATCCGTGCAACCATATAGTCACCCGTGCAACCATATAGTCATCCATGCAACCATATAGCCACCCGTGCAACCATATAGTCATCCATGCAACCATATAGCCACCCGTGCAACCATATAGTCACCCGTGCAACCATATAACCACCCGTGCAACCATATAGTCATCCGTACAACCATATAGTCATCCGTGCAACCATATAGTCATCCATGCAACCATATAGTCAACCATATAGCCACAGGCCAGGAGCAGCAGGTCGTGAGTAATGTGTTAGTTTGTTGTTAAATGTTGATGTGGGACGACCAAGAAGACCACAGCAGGCCAGGAGGCTAGAGAGAGGCCCCCCACGCTATGTGTGTGTGTGTGTGTGTGTGTGTGTGTGTGTGTGTGTGTTATTACCCATTTGTGTACACAGAAGACGGGGTTTGTGTACTGGACTGTCCGCCACGACATGACGCGTACTTCCGTGTGAACTGTGACAGTCGCCAGCCACGCCTCGCTCCTCCTGGCCACACGAACTCTCGTACATCAGTGCTAAAGATGCCACACTTTATATATATATATATATATATATATATATATATATATATATATATATATATATATATATATATATATATATATATTCTTTTTTTTCATACTATTCGCCATCTCCCGCGTTAGCGAGGTAGCGTTTAAGACCAGAGGACTGAGCCTTTGAGGGAATATCCTCACTTGGCCCCCTTCTCTGTTCCTTCTTTTGGAAAATTAAAAACGAAAGCGGAGGATTTCCAGCCCCCGCTCCCTTCCCTTTTAGTCGCCCTTCTACGACACGCAGGGAATACGTGGGAAGTATTCTTTCTCCCCTATCCCCAGGGATGATATATACACATATATGTACATATATATATATATATATATATATATATATATATATATATATATATATATATATATATATATATATATATATATATATATATATTTTTCAAACTTCGCCATTTCCCGCATTAGCGAGGGAGCGTTAAGAACAGAGGACTGGGCCTTTGAGGGAATACCCTCACCTGGCCCAATTCTCTGTTCCTTCTTTTGGAAAATTGAAAAAAAAAAAAAACCGAGAGGGGAGGATTTCCAGCCCCCGCTCCCTCCCCTTTTAGTCGCCTTCTACGACACGCAGGGAATACGTGGGAAGTATTCTTAATCCCCTGTCCCCAGGGATAATATATATATATATATATATATATATATATATATATATATATATATATATATATATATATATATATATATATATATATCAACCTTACGTACACACACACACACACACACACACACACACCAGCTTACGCCTGGTACCAAGCCTCGAGAAAAACAAGAGAAGGACGAACAGCTTGGGTAGCTGTGAGTCTGTTGCCTTGGCCGAGAGTCGAACCTGGGTCCAGTAGATTGATAGATAGCAAAAGTAGCCACTTGGCCTGTGTGTGTGTGTGTGTGTGTGTGTGCGCGCGCGCGCTCTCAAGCAGGATAGCTAATGTGATCAGAGGTTTGAGAGCGATCCAATCCGACTGAAAGAAACAAGGACGAATCAATAAGGAAAATGATGTGTAATATTTTGGAAGGTGGCGCGCCTCCCCTCCCCGCGGACCCTCCCCGCGGACCCTCCCCGATAATAAATGTATGAAGAGGGCCATTATCATCACTGGCCTTGTAACTACCAAACGACCACTTAGACCGTTTGTTGTGAGGTTGTATATATATGTGTGTGTGAGTGTGTGCATGCGTGCGTGTGTGTGTGTGTGCATGCGTGCGTGTGTGTATGTGTGTGTGTGTGTGTGTGTGTGTGTGTGTGTGTGTGTGTGTGTGTGTGTGTGTGTGATCTTGGGAGGGGAAGGGAAGGTTATTCTCGTTGGTTGTGATCTTGATGATGGTTGTGGGCTGAAGGGCGGGGTTGTGATCCTGAAGGACTCTATCAGGGTATGAGCTGTTATCCTACATCTCCTACGAGTGGTTCTGCCGGGTTATCTTGACGCTGGAGGTGGTTCTTGGGGTGATCTTAGAGGTGGACTTGTTCCTGCGAATAATGTTATGACTGACAATGATCTTCGCTAGTTATCTTGAGTGATTCTAAGAGTCATCCTCTAGCTGGAGTAGGACCTTGGAAGTTATCTTGTGTGACTCTAAGAGTCATCTTCTAGCTGGAGTAGGACCTTGGAAGTTATCTTGTGTGACTCTAAGAGTTATCCTCTGGAGTAGGACCTTGGAAGTTATCTTGTGTGACTCTAAGAGTCATCCTCTAGCTGGAGTAGGACCTTGGGAGTTATCTTGTGTGACTCTAAGAGTCATCCTCTGACTGGAGTAGGACCTTGGAAGTTATCTTAGAGATGGACGTGGTACGAGGAAGTTCACTCTAGCGGTAGAAGATCACGAGGAAGTTCACTCCAGTGGTAGAAGATCACGAGGAAGTTCACTCCAGTGGTAAAAGTGATCTTGAGAAGTGATCTTAGTGATGCAGCTGATCCCTGGGGGGGTGTTATCGCATGGCTGGAGGAGGTCATACGAAATGTTATCAAAAGCAGAAGTGATCACAGGAGGTTATCTTCGGCCATGTGTGGGGTGGTCTGGGGGTGTTATCCCACGGCTGGGAGGTGGTCTTGCGGAGTTATCTTTGGAGGGGAGGAAGACATGACGGTCGTGAGAGTGAGTCGAGGGAGAGAGATGGTTGTGAGAGTGAGTCGAGGGAGAGGGATGGTTGTGAGAGTGAGTCGAGGGAGAGGGATGGTTGAGAGAGTGAGTCGAGGGAGAGAGATGGTTGTGAGAGTGAGTCGAGGGAGAGGGATGGTTGTGAGAGTGAGTCGAGGGAGAGGGATGGTTGTGAGAGTGAGTCGAGGGAGAGGGATGGTTGTGAGAGTGAGTCGAGGGAGAGGGATGGTTGTGAGAGTGAGTCGAGGGAAAGGGATGGTTGTGAGAGTGAGTCGAGGGAGAGGGATGGTTGTGAGAGTGAGTCTAGGGAGAGGGATGGTTGTGAGAGTGAGTCGAGGGAGAGGGATGGTTGTGAGAGTGAGTCGAGGGAGAGGGATGGTTGTGAGAGTGAGTCGAGGGAGAGGGATGGTTGTGAGAGTGAGTCGAGGGAGAGGGATGGTTGTGAGAGTGAGTCGAGGGAAAGGGATGGTTGTGAGAGTGAGTCGAGGGAGAGGGATGGTTGTGAGAGTGAGTCGAGGGAGAGGGATGGTTGTGAGAGTGAGTCGAGGGAGAGGGATGGTTGTGAGAGTGAGTCGAGGAGAGGGATGGTTGTGAGAGTGAGTCGAGGAGAGGATGGTTGAGAGGAGCGAGGAAGGGATGGTTGTGAGAGTGAGTCGAGGGAGAGGGATGGTTGTGAGAGTGAGTCGAGGGAGAGGGATGGTTGTGAGAGTGAGTCGAGGGAGAGGATGGTTGTGAGAGTGAGTCGAGGGAAAGGGATGGTTGTGAGAGTGAGTCGAGGGAGAGGGATGGTTGTGAGAGTGAGTCGAGGGAGAGGGATGGTTGTGAGAGTGAGTCGAGGGAGAGAGATGGTTGTGAGAGTGAGTCGAGGGAGAGGGATGGTTGTGAGAGTGAGTCGAGGGAGAGAGATGGTTGTGAGAGTGAGTCGAGGGAGAGGGATGGTTGTGAGAGTGATCACAGGGAGGGTAACCCCAACACAACCACCCACTGATACCAGTCAACCAGTCCATGGTTGACGGTGATCGGTATGGTTGTGATGTGGTTATGGTTGTGTTGTGGATATGGTGTGGTTATGGTTGTGGTGTGGTTATGGTTGTGGTGTGGTTATGGTTGTGTTGTGGATATGGTTGTGGTGTGGTTAAGGTTGTGGTTTGGATATGGCTGTGGTGTGGTTATGGTTGTGGTGTGGTTATGGTTGTGGTGTGGTTATGGTTGTGTTGTGGATATGGTTGTGGTGTGGTTAAGGTTGTGTTGTGGATATGGTTGTGGTGTGGATAAGGTTGTGGTGTGGATATGGTTGTGGTGTGGTTATGGTTGTGGTGTGGCTATGGTTGTGGTGTGGTTATGGTTGTGTTGTGGATATGGTTGTGGTGTGGATAAGGTTGTGGTGTGGATATGGTTGTGGTGTGGTTATGGTTGTGGTGCGGTTATGGTTGTGTTGTGGATATGGTTGTGGTGTGGTTAAGATTGTGGTGTGGATATGGTTGTGGTGTGGTTATGGTTGTGTTGTAGATATGATTGTGGTGTGGTTATGGTTGTGGTGTGGACATCGTTGTGGTGTGGTTGATTGTGGTGTGGATATGGTTGTGGTATGGTTATGGTTGTGGTGTGGACATCGTTGTGGTGTGGATAAGGTTGTGGTGTGGATATGGTTGTGATGTGGATATGGTTGTGGTGTGGTTAAGGTTGTGATGTGGATATGGTTGTGGTGTGGTTAAGGTTGTGGTGTGGATATGGTTGTGGTGTGGTTAAGGTTGTGGTGTAGATATGGTTGTGGTGTGGTTAAGGTTGTGGTGTGGACATGGCTGTGGTGTGGATAAGGTTGTGGTGTGGATATGGTTGTGGTGTGGATATGGTTGTGGTGTGGATAAGGTTGTGGTGTGGATATGGTTGTGGTGTGGATATGGTTGTGGTGTGGATAAGGTTGTGGTGTGGATATGGTTGTGGTGTGGATATGGTTGTGGTGTGGATAAGGTTGTGGTGTGGACATGGCTGTGGTGTGGATAAGGTTGTGGTGTGGATATGGTTGTGGTGTGGACATGGCTGTGGTGTGGATAAGGTTGTGGTGTGGATATGGTTGTGGTGTGGATATGGTTGTGGTGTGGATAAGGTTGTGGTGTGGATATGGTTGTGGTGTGGATATGGTTGTGGTGTGGATAAGGTTGTGGTGTGGACATGGCTGTGGTGTGGATAAGGTTGTGGTGTGGATATGGTTGTGGTGTGGATATGGTTGTGGTGTGGATAAGGTTGTGGTGTGGATATGGTTGTGGTGTGGTTATGGTTGTGGTTTGGATATGGTTGTGGTGTGGATATGGTTGTGGTGTGGTTAAGGTTGTGGTGTGGATATGGTTGTGGTGTGGATAAGGTTGTGGTGTGGATATGGTTGTGGTGTGGTTAAGGCTGTGATGTGGATATGGTTGTGGTGTGGTTATGGTTGTGGTGTGGACATGGCTGTGGTGTGGATAAGGTTGTGGTGTGGATATGGTTGTGGTGTGGATATGGTTGTGGTGTGGATATGGTTGTGGTGTGGATATGGTTGTGGTGTGGATATGGTTGTGGTGTGGACATGGCTGTGGTGTGGATAAGGTTGTGGTGTGGATATGGTTGTGGTGTGGACATGGCTGTGGTGTGGATAAGGTTGTGGTGTGGATATGGTTGTGGTGTGGATATGGTTGTGGTGTGGATAAGGTTGTGGTGTGGATATGGTTGTGGTGTGGTTAAGGCTGTGATGTGGATATGGTTGTGGTGTGGTTATGGTTGTGTTTGGATATGGCTGTGGTATGGGCATAGTTGTGGTGTGGATATGGTTGTGGTGTGGTTAAGATTGTGGTGTGGATATGGTTGTGGTGTGGTTATGGTTGTGGTGTGGTTAAGGCTGTGATGTGGATATGGTTGTGGTGTGGTTAAGGTTGTGGTGTGGATATGGTTGTGGTGTGGATAAGGTTGTGGTGTGGATATGGTTGTGGTGTGGATATGGTTGTGGTGTGGATATGGTTGTGGTGTGGTTAAGGTTGTGGTGTGGATATGGTTGTGGTGTGGATAAGGTTGTGGTGTGGATATGGTTGTGGTGTGGATATCCGTATGAAATAAATGTGGTGTAGATATGACTGTGATAGGCTTTCACTGGGGTTGTGGTGTGGTTGTGATGTAGGAGGTATGGCTCTGCTGTGAATATAACTGTGGTTTAGACGTGGTTGTTGCGTGGTTATGGTTTGGGTATGAGTGTGTTTTGGAAATGCTGTGGTTGTGATGTTATGGTTGGCGTGTGCCTGGTTGTAGAACGGTTATAATGTGGTTTGTTCCACTTGGTTGTGGATTTTGCAGTTGTGATGTGCTCGAATCGTGGATCTAGCACGGTGTGTATGGTTGTGATTCTGGTGTTGTTTTTTGGTTAACGTTACATGATAATCCTTACTTTTCACAAAATATTTCCTTGAAGGCGACGGTACAACCCTTGAGCACGACGGTACAACCCTTGAGCACGACGGTACAACCCTTGAGCACGACGGTACAACCCTTGAGCACGACGGTACAACCCTTGAGCACGACGGTACAACGCTTGAGCACGACGGTACAACCCTTGAGCACGACGGTACAGCCCTTGAGCACGACGGTACAACCCTTGAGCACGACGGTACAACCCTTGATCACGACAGTACAACCCTTGAGCACGACGGTACAACCCTTGAGCACGACGGTACAACGCTTGAGCACGACGGTACAACCCTTGAGCACGACGGTACAACCCTTGAGCACGACGGTACAACGCTTGAGCACGACGGTACAACGCTTGAGCACGACGGTACAACCCTTGATCACGACGGTACAACCCTTGAGCACGACGGTACATCCCTTGAGCACGACGGTACAACGCTTGAGCACGACGGTACAACGCTTGAGCACGACGGTACAACCCTTGAGCACGACGGTACAACCCTTGAGCACGACGGTACAACGCTTGAGCACGACGGTACAACGCTTGAGCACGACGGTACAACCCTTGAGCACGACGGTACAACCCTTGATTACGACGGTACAACCCTTGAGCACGACGGTACAACGCTTGAGCACGACGGTACAACCCTTGAGCACGACGGTACAACGCTTGAGCACGACGGTACAACCCTTGAGCACGACGGTACAACCCTTGAGCACGACGGTACAACGCTTGAGCACGACGGTACAACGCTTGAGCACGACGGTACAACCCTTGATCACGACGGTACAACCCTTGAGCACGACGGTACATCCCTTGAGCACGACGGTACAACGCTTGAGCACGACGGTACAACGCTTGAGCACGACGGTACAACCCTTGAGCACGACGGTACAACCCTTGAGCACGACGGTACAACGCTTGAGCACGACGGTACAACGCTTGAGCACGACGGTACAACCCTTGATCACGACGGTACAACCCTTGAGCACGACGGTACATCCCTTGAGCACGACGGTACAACCCTTGATCACGACAGTACAACCCTTGAGCACGACGGTACAACCCTTGATCACGACGGTACAACCCTTGATCACGACAGTACAACCCTTGAGCACGACGGTACAACGCTTGAGCACGACGGTACAACCCCTGATCACGACGGTACAACGCTTGAGCACGACGGTACAACGCTTGAGCACGACGGTACAACGCTTGAGCACGATGGTACAACCCTTGAGCACGACGGTACAACGCTTGATCACGACGGTACAACCCTTGATCACGACGGTACAACCCTTGAGCACGACGGTAGAACGCTTGAGCACGACGGTACAACCCTTGACATTAGTTGTACCGTCGTGCTCAATGGTTGTACCGTCGCTTTCACGTGTCATACGGTCGTGGTGAAGGATCGTACCGTCGTGCTCAACAGTTGTACCGTCGTGGTGAAGGGTTGTACCGTCGTGCTCAAGGGTCGTACCGTCGTGCTCAATGGGCGTACCGTCGCGCTCACGTGTCGTACCGTCGGGGTGAAAGATAGTACCGTTCCGCTCACGTGTCGTAGCGTCGTGGTGAAGGATCGTACCGTCGTGCTCAACAGTCGTACCGTCGTGGTGAAGGGTCGCACCGTCGTTTCAAGGGTCGTATCGTCGTGCTCAATGGTCGTAACGTTGTGCTCAATGGTCGTACCATCGTGGTGAAGGGTCGTACCGCCGCCTTCGTGTCGTACCGTCGTGGTGAACGGTCGCACCGTCGAGCTCAATGGTCGCACCGTCGTGGTGAACGATCGTACCGCCGCCTTCGTGTCGTACCGTCGTGGTGAACGGTCGCACCGTCGAGCTCAATGGTCGCACCGTCGTGCTCAATGGTCGTACCGTCGTGCTCAAAGGTCGTACCGTCGTGCTCAATGGTCGTACCGTCGTGCTCAATGGTCGTACCGTCGTGCTCAAAGGTCGTACCGTCGTCGTGCTCAATGGTCGTACCGTCGTCGTGCTCAATGGTCGCACCATCGTGCTCAATGGTCGTACCGTCGTGCTCAATGGTCGTACCGTCGTCGTGCTCAATGGTCGTACCGTCGTCGTGCTCAATGGTCGTACCGTCGTCGTGCTCAATGGTCGTACCGTCGTCGTGCTCAATGGTCGCACCGTCGTGCTCAATGGTCGTACCGTCGTCGTGCTCAATGGTCGTACCGTCGTCGTGGTGAAGGGTCGTACAACAGCTGTTCCGACCAGCACTATCCTCTCGTACAGCTCCGACGTGGAGGGGGGAGGGGGGGGACGAACCAGCTCATCATGCCACAAATGCGTATCTTGTAATAAGAGACGCAACAATACGCACACATGTTAATCCTCTTCCCTCGTCCTCCCACCCCAAACCCCCCACCACACACGTGTGTGTGTGTGTGTGTGTGTGTGTGTGCGCGCCCCCCTCCCAGCACCTGCTGTTCCATTAGTTGATCCCATTGTGCGGGACACTGACCATGGGATTTGAATATAAATGGGTATTAAATGGGTAAACAGAATTATGGGATTACGCACCAAATTACCGTCCTTAATGGAGGTTAGATGAAGCCATGAAGAATGTGCAGATGACAGCCCAGGATTTACTGCTATGTTGGGCTATGTTGGCCCTATGTTGGGCTATGTTGGACCTATGTTGGGCTATGTTGGCCCTATGTTGGGCTATGTTGGACCTATGTTGGCCCTATGTTGGGCTATGTTGGCCTTATGTGGCAGAGGTTAGGTCGGCCCTATGTTGCTGGGGTTAAGTTGGCCCTATGTAGCAGAGGTTATGTTGACCCTATGTGGCAGGAGTTATGTTGACCCTATGTGGCAAGGGTTATGTTGGCCCTATGTTGCAGGGGTTATGTTGGCCCTATGTTGCAGGGGTTATGTTGGCCATATGTGGCGGGGGTTAAGTTAGCCCTAAGTAGCAGGGGTTATGTTGGCCATATGTGGCGGGGGTTATATTGACCCTATGTACCAAGGGTTATGTTGACTCTATGTGGCAGGGGGTTATGTTAGCCCTATGTAGCAGGGATTGTTAGCCCTATGTAGCATGGGTTATGACCCTATGTGGCAGGGGTTATGCTGACCCTATGTGGCAGGGGTTATGTTAGCCCTGGGGAGTAGGGGTTATGTTGACCCTAGGTAGCAGGAGTTATATTGACCCTATGTAGCGGGGATTATGTTGACCCTATGTAGCAGGGGTTATGTTGGCCCTGGGGAGCAGGGGTTATGTTGACCCTATGTAGCTGGAGTTATGTTGGCCCTATGAAGCAAGGGTTATGTTTGCCCTATGTGGCAGGGGTTATGTTGACGCTATGTAGCAGGGGTTATGTTAGCCCTGGGGAGTAGGGGTTATGTTGACCCTAGGTAGCAGGAGTTATATTGACCCTATGTAGCGGGGATTATGTTGACCCTATGTAGCAGGGGTTATGTTGGCCCTATGTAGCAGGGGTTATGTTGACCCTATGTAGCAGGGATTATGTTAGCCCTGGGGAGCAGGGGTTATGTTGACCCTAAGAGGCTGGAGTTATGTTGGCCCTGTGTAGCAGGGTTTATATTGGCCCTATGTAGTTGAGCCGATATTGACCGTATGTTGATGGTTGAGGCTAGAGTTATGTTGACCGTATGAAGCCGCGGTTGTTTTGGGGATGTTATGTGGACGGTATGTTGAGTCTACTAACCATGGTTATGTGGACGGTATGTTGAGTCTACTAACCATGGTTATGTGGACGGTATGTTGAGTCTACTAACCATGGTTATGTGGACGGTATGTTGAGTCTAATAGCCATGGTTATGTTGACGGTATGTTGAGTCTACTAACCATGGTTATGTGGACGGTATGTTGAGTCTACCAGCCATGGTTATGTGGACGGTATGTTGAGTCTACTAGCCATGGCTATGTGGACGGCATGTTGAGTCTACCAGCCATGGTTATGTGGACGGTATGTTGAGTCTACTAGCCATGGTTATGTGGACGGTATGTTGAGTCTACCAGCCATGGTTATGTGGACGGTATGTTGAGTCTACTAGCCATAGTTATGTGGACGGTATGTTGAGTCTACTAGCTATGGTTATGTGGGCGGTATGTTGAGTCTACTACCCATGGTTATGTGGACGGCATGTTGAGTCTACCCATGGTTATGTGGACAGTATGTTGAGTCTACTAGCCTATGTGGACGGTATGTTTAGTCTACTAGCCATGGTTATGTGGACAGTATGTTGAGTCTACTAGCCATGGTTATGTGGACGGTATGTTAAATCTCCTAGCCTATGTGGGCGGTATGTTGAGTCTAATAGCCATGGTTATGTGGACGGCATGTTGAGTCTACTCTCTCCTAACTGGTTTTCTAACCGGTTTGACTGACGTCGTCTACGGCTGACGGGGAAAATTCCCATGTTGGTTAATGATAACCGGTTGGCATGTTGGTGTTTTGTGAGTGGCGGCATGTTGGTTAATCTGGCGGCGGATCACTGAACACTGTACGACCCTGAGTTAATCTCGCAGCGTTTGCCGCCAAGTTCGTTGAATTAATATTTTCCCTGATACACACACAGTGTGTGTCGGGTGATGATTTGCCCTCGATAAATACAATCCAGTTCACGTAACTCATTCAAGATGGGTTCTTCACACCCACTCCCTCTTGATGGGTCAGGTCAAGTGCCAAGCCATCATTCTTAAAGATCGTATCGACGTGTTCAAGGGTCGTAACGTCGTGTTCAAGGGTCGTACCGTCGTGTTCAAGGGTCGTACCGTCGTGTTCAAGTGTCGCGCCGTCGTGTTCAAGGGTCGTACCGTCGTGTTCAAGGGTCGTGCCGTAGTGTTCAAAGGTCATACCGTCGTGCTCAAGAGTCGTACCATCGTTATCAAGGGTCGTACCGTCGTTATCAAGGGTCGTACCGTCGTTATCAAGGGTCGTACCGTCGTGTTCAAGGGTCGTACCGTCGTGCTCTAAGGTCGTACCGTCGTGTTCAAGGGTCGTGCCGTCGTGTTCAAGGGTCGTACCGTCGTGCTCAAGGGTCGTAACGTCGTGCTCAAGGGTCGTACCGTCGTTATTTTACATGACTGTCAAATAACATCACAGACCCATCCATATAACGAAAGAGATTACGTTAAGTGAGGTCGAGTTAGGTTCGATCTGGTCGGGTTAGGTTAGGTTAGGCTAGGGCGGGTTCGGTTCAGTTAGGTAGGGTTGGGTTAGGTAAGACCAGTGAAAGCTAAGTTAGGTCGGGTTAGGTTAGGTTAGTGAGCATTAGGTTGGGCTAGTTCGGCTTAGGTTAGGTTAGGTTAGGTTAGGTTAGGTTAGGTAACTCCACCGGAGGACCCCTGTAACCAACAAAGTCAAACAAAGTGATTAATTTGTGTGAGTATTGCATGGATAGTAGCCGGGCTCATGTTTTCATGTGTGGCCTATCATAGATCGGTAAATAATGCATTATCAAATTCAATATTCAACAGCATTTTGGAGTCTGTAATTGAATTATTTCATATTTTGAGTGCGTGCAACATAATCTTTTTGTCTGTGTTCGTATTTCAAATAGCAGGATGGCCTAGCATTTGAAACTATTGGGACGCAGTCAGAGAGGGTGAGATATATATGTGTATCAGTATGTATACATGGAAATTCAGCTATATATATATATATATATATATATATATATATATATATATATATATATATATATATATATATATATATATATATCCCTGGGGATAGGGAAGAAAGAATACTTCCCACGTATTCCCTGCGTGTCGTAGAAGGCGACTAAAAGGGGAGGGAGCGGGGGGCTGGAAGTCCTCCCCTCTCACTTTTTTTTTTTTTTTTTTTTTTTTAATTTTCCAAAAGAGGGAACAGAGAAGGGGCCCAGGTGAGGATATTCCCTCAAGGGCCCAGTCCTCTGTTCTCAACGCTACCTCGCTAATGCGGGAAATGGCGAATAGTATGAAAGAAAGAAAAAGAATATATATATATATTTTTTTTTTTTTTTTTATACTTTGTCGCTGTCTCCCGCGTTTGCGAGGTAGCGCAAGGAAACAGACGAAAGAAATGGCCCAACCCCCCCCCCCCCCCCCCCATACACATGTATATACATACGTCCACACACGCAAATATACATACCTACACAGCTTTCCATGGTTTACCCCAGACGCTTCACATGCCTTGATTCAATCCACTGACAGCACGTCAACCCCGGTATACCACATCGCTCCAATTCACTCTATTCCTTGCCCTCCTTTCACCCTCCTGCATGTTCAGGCCCCGATCACACAAAATCTTTTTTCACTCCATCTTTCCACCTCCAATTTGGTCTCCCTCTTCTCCTCGTTCCCTCCACCTCCGACACATATATCCTCTTGGTCAATCTTTCCTCACTCATTCTCTCCATGTGCCCAAACCACTTCAAAACACCCTCTTCTGCTCTCTCAACCACGCTCTTTTTATTTCCACACATCTCTCTTACCCTTACGTTACTCACTCGATCAAACCACCTCACACCACACATTGTCCTCAAACATCTCATTTCCAGCACATCCATCCTCCTGCGCACAACTCTATCCATAGCCCACGCCTCGCAACCATACAACATTGTTGGAACCACTATTCCTTCAAACATACCCATTTTTGCTTTCCGAGATAATGTTCTCGACTTCCACACATTCTTCAAGACCCCCAGAATTTTCGCCCCCTCCCCCACCCTATGATCCACTTCCGCTTCCATGGTTCCATCCGCTGCCAGATCCACTCCCAGATATCTAAAACACTTCACTTCCTCCAGTTTTTCTCCATTCAAACTCACCTCCCAATTGACTTGACCCTCAACCCTACTGTACCTAATAACCTTGCTCTTATTCACATTTACTCTTAACTTTCTTCTTCCACACACTTTACCAAACTCAGTCACCAGCTTCTGCAGTTTCTCACATGAATCAGCCACCAGCGCTGTATCATCAGCGAACAACAACTGACTCACTTCCCAAGCTCTCTCATCCCCAACAGACTTCATACTTGCCCCTCTTTCCAAAACTCTTGCATTTACCTCCCTAACAACCCCATCCATAAACAAATTAAACAACCATGGAGACATCACACACCCCTGCCGCAAACCTACATTCACTGAGAACCAATCACTTTCCTCTCTTCCTACACGTACACATGCCTTACATCCTCGATAAAAACTTTTCACTGCTTCTAACAACTTTCCTCCCACACCATATATTCTTAATACCTTCCACAGAGCATCTCTATCAACTCTATCATATGCCTTCTCCAGATCCATAAATGCTACATACAAATCCATTTGCTTTTCTAAGTATTTCTCACATACATTCTTCAAAGCAAACACCTGATCCACACATCCTCTACCACTTCTGAAACCACACTGCTCTTCCCCAATCTGATGCTCTGTACATGCCTTCACCCTCTCAATCAATACCCTCCCATATAATTTACCAGGAATACTCAACAAACTTATACCTCTGTAATTTGAGCACTCACTCTTATCCCCTTTGCCTTTGTACAATGGCACTATGCACGCATTCCGCCAATCCTCAGGCACCTCACCATGAGTCATACATACATTAAATAACCTTACCAACCAGTCAACAATACAGTCACCCCCTTTTTTAATAAATTCCACTGCAATACCATCCAAACCTGCTGCCTTGCCGGCTTTCATCTTCCGCAAAGCTTTCACTACCTCTCCTCTGTTTACCAAATCATTTTCCCTAACCCTCTCACTTTGCACGCCACCTCGACCAAAACACCCTATATCTGCCACTCTATCATCAAACACATTCAACAGACCTTCAAAATACTCACTCCATCTCCTATATATATATATATACATATATTCTTCATACTATTCGCCATTTCCCGTGATAGCGAGGTAGCGTTAAGAACAGAGGACTGGGCCTTTGAGGGAATACCCTCACCTGGCCCCCTTCTCTGTTCCTTCTTTTGGAAAAAAAAAAAAAAAATATATATATATATATATATATATATATATATATATATATATATATATATATATATATATATATATATATATATATATATGGTGAAATCGCACTTCAGTAGGAGTTCATACAATTTCATTTAACATGTAATATTTCTATACATGTGGCACGACATGTTTCGTGTGGACAATCCACTTCATCAGGTTCCACAGTACTTTAAAGTTCCACTCCACGCAGGAGAAGGTACGCGCCGAGACTCATTCCCTGCCAGTGAGAACAATTCAAACTTGCCCAGGATGACGACTTGATAGCAATATAACCACTCACAGAAAGAGTCCGGTAACACCTATGTTTAATGAAACATGGGGATTGAGAGGGGAGTGGAAGATGTTTAAGAAAGTACTGCTTATCTGGGTAGGTGAAGTGTGTGAGACGAGGAAGGTGGGAGATGAGCAGGAGAGAAAGGACAGCGAGTGGCGGGATGAGGAAAGAGATTAAGAAAAGAGACGTGTATGGACGTGACTTACAGGGAAGGGGTGCGTGTGATTGGGAGGTGTACACGAGAAAGCGGCAGGTCTAGAAGGTGCAAGGACTGAAAAAAGAGAGCAAATGAGAGTAAGGGTGAGCGAGTTCGAGTAAACTTTAGGGAAAATGATAAGATAGTGTGAACAGAGGCGAATGGTTTGAGCAGAACACGAAATTCAGTGGGAACGCCAAAGAGAAGAGACGAGGAAGTGGTGAGAGGAAAAGAAAAGATGGATTGAGTACTTTAACGAACTTTGAAAGGATGGGATGATGAATGTGTTGTGTCTGGGACGAGATGGCTTGCGGTACAAAATGGACAAAACATTGATAACTTTTCATGAGATAAAGTGTGGCAAAGCGGCCGCTGTGGATGGGAGTGTGGTTCGAGTTTCTTACAGGGGTTGACACTTGTTGTTTGATCAGTCCGGCTATCTACCGTTCGTATGGCCCAAAAGGAGTGGGGCCAGAAGACTGACAGAACGCACGTATAGCACCCTTATCCAAAGGCAAGGAGGACAAGAAAGAAATGTTCGAATTACAGAAGTATAAATTTTTTGAGTGCACCACTTAAGGCGTATGGGAGAGTGTTGACTGAGTGAGTAGTGGCATTCACAGAGCACCAGACTGGGAGGGGCAATTGTGGTTGAAGATGGGGCAGATACAGGATGTGTTTGCTGTAGAAGAAAGTGTATGAGAGAAATACTGGTATCAAGGGAAGCATTGCATGAGGCGTTTGTTTCCCTGGGGCATATGGAAGACTGGCGTTGTGGAAGGTGCTAGGAATGTACGGAGTGAGAGAAATGTTGATAATGAATACTGTGGAGGATTTTAACTAAGAGAAGAAGGCATGCGCGCCAGTAGAAAGGGAGGAGGCTGAGTGGTGGAGGATGTGTCATGTCAACGTGGTTATTTAATCTGTTTATGTCCGGGGTGGCGAGGGGTTGGGGGTTGGGGGGAGGATGAATGGAAGGGTCTTAGGGCGAAGAGCAGGGCTGCTCCATACTGGGGGAGGAGGAGAGTGGGGTGGAGACCAGGATGGGGGAGGGGACAGCATCGAAGGTTATTATTAGTGGATTATACAGCGCTGGTGGCAGGATCCAGGCAGGTTCCACAGGCGGGAAGTGTGTGTGTGTGTGTGTGTGTGGAAGGACCAAGGTGAGAGTATACGTGAGCGGGAGGTGTATGTAAGTACGGGGTTGGCGTGGGGGGGATGAAGCAGGAGGGTTGGAGGTCTGTGTCTGAGCGGGGAGGACCTGGGTGAGGGGGGGAGGAACGGACCTGGAGAGCTCTCTGTACCTGGGAAGGGGGACATGACAGGTGATGGAACCAGAGGGACGAAAGGGAGTGAGAGAGAGAGAGAGAGAGAGAGAGAGAGAGAGAGAGAGAGAGAGAGAGAGAGAGAGAGAGAGAGAGAGAGAGAGAGAGAGAGAGAGGTATAATAAAGTCCCGGGTGCACTGAGCAGTACGTGGAAGGAGAGGTGAGTGTAGTAGTTGTGTGTGGACGGGAGTGTTATACGGACGTGGGTCCTGGGCCTCGAGCGCAGACGAACAGATGAGGATGTTGGAAATGAAACGGCCAAGGTGTGAAAGAGCGAGGTGAGCAGGTGACCAGGGTCTGCTAAGATGGCTGACACATATGGAGAAGACCGACTCAAAAGACCTTCGTGATAGAAATGTATGGAGGGAGGAGACCAAGGAGGATATGGAAAGATGGGGTGAGGGAGGCTTTAGGGTAGTGAAGTCTAAACATTCAGGAGGGTGAGAGGCGTGTATAGGATAGAACGACTTGGACCGATGAGGTATAGCGGGGCGACGTGTTATCAGTGGGCTGAACCAGGGTATATGAAGTAGTAGACGTTGCACGGGTCACTGTGTACCACTGAGGCCGTTGTACAGACGTTACAACAATGTATATGTATCCAAATCTCAAACTAGTTTGTGATTTAAAACTATAAATTATTTGTATAGAAAGAAGTTTCCCCTTTGTATTTTTCTTTCAGTTGGAATCATATTCTGTTAAATTAGAAAATTCAGAGAAGCTGACTTCATTATCTGGCGAACACTGGCAGTCAAGGTGATGTAAAGTTACCAGAGGTAACGAGAGAATTAATTCCTGTATTTTGTATATTTGATCGACTGGTTGGGATTTTGGCTGAATGACCTGAGCTGTTGATAGCCATTAAATCCAGCAATATACATACAAAAGAGAATGACAAATACCAATGGTTCGGTCCAACAAACAAATTAGTTGTTGATTACCGCTTTAAATTTGTTGTTTTTATGAATAATTCCTTTTGATTCAATGTAAAGCCTTTGGTAATTTATGTATATTTTGTTGACAGTCATTATAACGCGGCCAGTATTTGCTTGTGGATACAGACGGTTCGAGGGTTTCCATCGTGTATCGGAGCCGCCGCCTGATACATACATCATTTCCGAACTTTTAACATTCAGCCGCCGTAAGGCGAAACGATAGAGAGAAAAGAAAGCGTAAAGACGTTACGTTTGAGTTCATGAGACATCTGATCTCAACAGTTAAAGATGATGGATGTTCCTAGCGATCATTTAAGGACAAGGATGATCCTGGCTTGTGATCAGCGGAGGTGAGCGTTCCCAGCGACCATTAATAGGAGGGAACACTTGTCGAGAGCAGTGCACCAAACCAACGGTTCTCTCTGAATGCCGAATGGAGCAAAGTTTTCTAGCAATTCAATGAATATTAAAGTTTCATGCGACCACTACAGTTAGCAGCTAATGTCAAGAATCATTAAAAGACCATGAAACATCAAAGATAATAAGGACTATAATGGAGGCAAACGTTCTCAGCGACCACTCAAGACAGCGAAGTAGCGAAAAATGATTTGCTTCGAATGTAAACAAAGAGGAGTTGGTATATAGCATCAACAGTGGGAGGGACGGAACACCACGCTAACAACGAATTACTTAGCAACACTACACATAGTGCTCTACGAAACTCCGTAATACATTACAATACTCTAAAACACACCACAAAACCACACATTACACCACAAGGCTCCACGATATACCACAACTCTCTACAGTCCACCACAACGCTCCACAATGCTCTCCACAGTGCACCACAACACTTCACAGTGCGTCACAATGCTCCACAGTACACCACAATACTAAGCTCCATGATACACCGCAACCCCTCAAAGCATACCACAACACTCCATAATGCATCATAATGTTCCGCAGTACACTACAACACTCTACAATACACCATAATGCTCCACAATACTTCACAACGCTCCGCAACGTACCACAACGCTCCACAATACACCATAACATTCCACAATGCATCAAAATGCTCCACAATACCCCATAACGCTCCAAAATACATCACAGCGCTCTAAAATACACCATAACACTCCACAATACATCACAACACTTCATAATACAGCACAACACTCCACAATGCATCACAACACTCCACAGTACAATACCGCACAACACTCCAAAATGCATCACAACGCTCCACAATACACCATAACACTCCACAATACATCACAGCACTCCATAATACAGCACGACACTCCACAATGAAGCACAACACTCCACAGTACATCACAATTCCCCACAGCGCTCCAAAATACATCACAACGGTCCGCAATACATCACAACACTCCACAGTACATCACAACACTCCACAATACATCACAACGCTCCACAATACATCACAACGCCCCACAATACATCACAACACCACAATACATCACAACACTCCACAATACAGCACAACACTCTACAATAGAGCACAACGCTCCAAAATACATCACAACGCTCCACAATACATCACAACACTCCACAATACGTCACAACACTCCACAGTACGTCACAACACTCCACAATACCCTACAATGCGCCACAGTAGAGGACAACGCGCCACAGCCCGCGTGACAGATGGCTCGTCACACTGTGCTTTTCACGAGATGTAAATTAAAGCCGACATGACACCGGCAAATATGCCATCATGTGAATAATTGAGCTGTCGGTGGTGGCCGTTTTCCACCACCCTTGTTCCTCATAACGAAAAACATTATATATATATATATATATATATATATATATATATATATATATATATATATATATATATATATATATATATATATATATATATATATTATCTTGTTCTTATCAGTTCAAGGGTGAGGCGTACAATTCTAGTTGCCAACGAATCTCTTTTACTTATGCTAGAATACTAGAATAAATAATCAAAAATATATATATATATATTTGAGTTCATCCTGGTGTTGGATCGGTGCTGCTAGCTGTATCCTAGATCATCCTGTGAGAAGGAAGGGATAGCGGGAAGGGCAGAAAATAACAGATTCTCTTTTCATCTTGTGGGGAAGATAATTGAGAGTTACTTTGATGGGTTTAATGTAATCACACGGGCCGTTATCTCTCTCTCTGTCAGCCATTGTTCGTCGCACGACAGACGCTAAGCCCCCCAAAACATTTTCTGTGCAGGGTCATGAAAGCCATCAGCCTCGTTCTACAACCACCAGTTGAAGAGAAATTAAACAGCCGAGTCTCCTCCTCCTCCTCCTGGTGTTGGCAAAGTCCTCAGGAGGCCACAGGACGCGCGCGCGCGCGCTCACCCGCTACTGTGGGTGTTGCTCCTGTGAGGACGCCAAGTGACGTCACCACGGTGTTGACATCTCATGAGTTGCCATCTTGACATATGGTCGTCATTACTATAATTATTATTATTATTATTATTATCATTATTATTATCATTTTTATTATTATTATTATTATTATTATTATTATTATTATTATTATTATTATTATTATTATTATACTTATGATTATCATCATTATAATTATCACATCATCATCATCATCATCATCATTATTATTATTATTATCATTATTATCATTACTATTATTATTATCATCACATCATCATCATCATCATCATCATCATCATTATCATTATTATCATTATTATCATTATCATTATCATCATTACATGTGACAATGCTGATGATTCCGTATTCTTTGGCCAAAACATCTCTGGCCTGACTTTCGATATGTGACGATACAGATAACATTATCTTGCCGTGTACGTAGTGTACCGCGCACGTACTCAACTTGCCTCAGCTGGTGACTGAAAGCACAGTAGAGGAAGCAGCAGTTCGCCCGCTCTTTCATGACGCGGAGTTCTAAACCTTCAACTGTCATAATGCAGCACCTGGATCGTGATCTTCATGATCTCTTACTTATTTCCTTTCCTTGACTTTCCCTTGGCTTTCTCTTCCTCAAGCCCCCTCCCCTCCCCTCCCTTCCCCCGCCTCCATTACGCCCCTCCCACATACCTGACCTCGCACAGCCTTTCCCTTCCAATCTGACGATCATGAGACACATTTTCGCGGCTTTCCCTCCAAGTCATGGCCGCCACCTGCTTCCTGGGAGGCAGCGGAGGCCTCGCGTGTGGTGTTGCAAGGGAAGGAGAGAGAGACCAGCTGGCTCACTCACCAGAGTATGACCAGACCCAGCCTCCTGCGAGCACTCAAACACGCCCCTCTGGGTGGGGAGTGGTCGGGAAGTCAAGGGTTATGGCCTGAACTGGTAGTTAGTATAGTTAGTTTAGGTACTGGGAGAACTGAGTCGAAGCGTGGGTTGGTGGACTGGTCGTCCCCTTCTGGATGTGTGATATGGTAAGATGATAAACACGGGCCTTGCCCATCCCTCCCACTAGTTCTGTTGACGACAATCAAAATGTATAGCTTGGCCTCACATCCCCTCCGTCCCCAGCAACACCTCAGATACCCTCCGTCCCCAGCAACACCTCAGATACCCTCCGTCCCCAGCAACACCTCAGATACCCTCCGTCCCCAGCAACACCTCAGATACCCTCCGTCCCCAGCAACACCTCAGATACCCTCCGTCCCCAGCAACACCTTAGATACCCTCCGTCCCCAGCAACACCTCAGATACCCTCCGTCCCCAGCAACACCTCAGATACCCTCCGTCCCCGGCAACACCTCAGATACCCTCCGTCCCCAGCAACACCTCAGATACCCTCCGTCCCCAGCAACACCTCAGATACCCTCCGTCCCCGGCAACACCTCAGATACCCTCCGTCCCCAGCAACACCTCAGATACCCTCCCTCCCCAGCAACACCTCAGATACCCTCTGTCCGTCCAGCAGGCTCACCTCAGCCAGCAGGTTCATCCCGACCAGTAGGTTCACCCCGGGGAGGCAGGTTTACCCCGGGAGAGGAAGGTTCACCCCGGGGAGGCAGGTTTACCCCGGGGGAGTTAGGGTCATCCCGGGGGAGGCAGGTTCACCTCGGGGGAGGCAGGTTCACCCTGGGGGAGGCAGGTTCACCCTGGGGGAGGCAGGTTCACCCAGGGGAGGCAGATTCACCCTGGGGGAGGCAGGTTCACCCAGGGGAGGCAGATTCACCCTGGGGGAGGCAGGTTCACCCAGGGGGAGGCAGATTCACCCTGGGGGGAGGCAGGTTCACCCCGGGGGGAGGCAAGATTCACCCAGGGGAGGCAGGTTCACCCTGGGGGAGGCAAGATTCACCCTGGGGGAGGCAGGTTCACCCAGGGGAGGCAGGTTCACCCTGGAGGAAGCAGGTTCACCCTGGGGGAGGCAAGATTCACCCAGGGGAGGCAGATTCACCCTGGGGGAGGCAGGTTCACCCAGGGGGAGGCAAGATTCACCCAGGGGAGGCAAGATTCACCCCGGGGGGAGGCAGGTTCACCCTGGGGGAGGCAAGATTCACCCAGGGGAGGCAAGATTCACCCCGGGGGGAGGCAGGTTCACCCCGGGGGGAGGCAGGTTCACCCTGGGGGAGGCAGGTTCACCTCGGGGGAGGCAGGTTCACCCTGGGGGAGGCAGGTTCACCCTGGGGGAGGCAGGTTCACCCAGGGGAGGCAGGTTCACCCTGGAGGAAGCAGGTTCACCCAGGGGAGGCAAGATTCACCCAGGGGAGGCAGGTTCACCCAGGGGGAGGCAGGTTCACCCCGGGGGGAGGCGAAGCAGGTTCACCCAGGGGGAGGCAAGATTCACCCAGGGGAGGCAGGTTCACCCTGGGGGAGGCAAGATTCACCCAGGGGAGGCAGGTTTACCCTGGGGGAGGCAGGTTCACCCTGGGGGAGGCAAGATTCACCCAGGGGAGGCAGGTTCACCCAGGGGGAGGCAGGTTCACCCCGGGGGGAGGCAGGTTCACCCCGGGGGGAGGCAGGTATCAAACTGTCGACACTCATGCTTCTCTCCGGCCAAATGAATTTTTGATGATCATCCGCCAATTCATCCGACCTAAACCCCCTCCTCCGGTTATTGTGGCCAGGAGGGAGGGGAGGGGGTGAAGAGAGACGAGGGGAGAGACGAGGGGAGAGGGGAGGGCAAGGATGGTACGAGTGGGTAGGAAAGCAGATACAGTACAATAAGGGGGGCGCTAAAGAAGGGATGAAGAGAGGGTGGGGGAGCATAAAGAATGGGGAGAATATACAAGAAGTGTAGTGGGCGGGACGGATGGAGCGGGGAGAGACGTCACTCTCCCCCCAACCCCATGCAGCAATTCGTCGATGGCTGGCCTATCCTCTTATATTATTACCCAGGATTAAGTTGAGCGCCCACATAAGCTGTGTTCTCTGTTTGTTTTAGCCGGGGCCCGGTGATTGTGGTGGTGGTGGGGTGGGGTGGTTTGTGTGTGGGGGGGGTGAGGGTGATTGTGGTGGTGGTGGGGTGGGGTGGTTTGTGTGTGGGGGGTAAGGGTGATTGTGGTGGTGGTGGGGTGGGGGGAGGGAAGGGGGGTGGTTTGTGTGGGGGGGTGAGGGTGATTGTGGTGGTGGGGTGGGGTGGTTTGTGTGTGGGGGGGGTGAGGGTGATTGTGGTGGTGGTGGGGTGGGGGGAGGGAAGGGTGAGGGTGATTGTGGTGGTGGTGGGGTGGTTTGTGTGTGTGGGGGGTGAGGGTGATTGTGGTGGTGGGGTGGTTTGTGTGTGGGGGGGTGAGGGTGATTGTGGTGGTGGTGGGGTGGTTTGTGTGTGGGGGGGGGTGAGGGTGATTGTGGTGGTGGTGGGGTGGTTTGTGTGTGGGGGGTGAGGGTGATTGTGGTGGTGGTGGGGTGGGGGGAGGGAAGGGGGTGGTTTGTGTGTGGGGGGTGAGGGTGATTGTGGTGGTGGGGTGGGGTGGTTTGTGTGTGGGGGTGAGGGTGATTGTGGTGGTAGGGTGGGGTGGTTTGTGTGTGGGGGGGGTGAGGGTGATTGTGGTGGTGGGGTGGGGTGGTTTGTGTGTGGGGGGTGAGGGTGATTGTGGTGGTGGGGTGGGGGTTTGTGTGTGGGGGTGAGGGTGATTGTGGTGGTGGTGGGGTGGGGTGGTTTGTGTGTGGGGGGGTGAGGGTGATTGTGGTGGTGGGGTGGGGTGGTTTGTGTGTGTGGGGGGTGAGGGTGATTGTGGTGGTGGTGGGGTGGGGGGAGGGAAGGGGGAGGGTGATTGTGGTGGTGGTGGGGTGGTTTGTGTGTGTGGGGGGTGAGGGTGATTGTGGTGGTGGGGTGGTTTGTGTGTGGGGGGGTGAGGGTGATTGTGGTGGTGGTGGGGTGGTTTGTGTGTGGGGGGTGAGGGTGATTGTGGTGGTGGTGGGGTGGGGGGAGGGAAGGGGGTGGTTTGTGTGTGGGGGGTGAGGGTGATTGTGGTGGGGGGAGGGAAGGGGGTGGTTTGTGTGTGGGGGGGTGAGGGTGATTGTGGTGGGGGGGGAAGGGGGTGGTTTGCGTGTGGGGGGGTGAGGGTGATTGTGGTGGTGGTGGGGTGGGGGTGGTTTGTGTGTGGGGGGGTGAGGGTGATTGTGGTGGGGGGAGGGAAGGGGGTGGTTTGTGTGTGGGGGGTGAGGGTGATTGTGGTGGTGGTGGGGTGGGGGGTGGTTTGTGTGTGGGGGGTGAGGGTGATTGTGTGTGTGTGGGTGTGGTGTGTGTGGGGGGTGAGGGTGATTGTGTGTGTGTGGGTGTGGGGTGTGTGTGTGTGTGTGTGTGTGTGTGTTTGTAATGACCAAAATACAGTAAGAGGTAAGAGTTCACCACTTGTGGGGGCACTCGTTTCTCTTTCTAAGTTTCTTCATGATCATCAAGCTACAGATGTTGAAACATTCCAGCACAGATGTTGAAACATTCCAGCACAGATGTTGAAACATTCCAGCACAGATGTTGAAACATTCCAGCACAGATGTTGAAACATTCCAGCACAGATGTTGAAAAACATTTGGCCACTGCCGACACTGACGCCATCATGACCTGACGCTCCAATATACTACATCTCTCCATGTTCTGTCTCACGGCCTCGTCGCCTAATGTCTCGTTCATGGCGTCTGGTGTTCCTGTTGTGGCATCTCACGATGAACTGTTCCCGGTCGACACCATCGCGCTAATTCACAGTAACCTTGTAGGTTGTGATCAGGTCACCCCTAACTTTCCTCTCCTCCAAAGTGGGCGCAAATCTGTTGTACAAGCTCAGTTCCAATTCACTTTGCCCTTCTCTGACCCCACTCACTTAACGCCCTAACTTTTACAAGTACGGTGGCCAAATTTCAGAATCATATTCCATTTTTTTTTTTCCCTTCGGATACTACAAGTTGTGAACAGTTTACCGAACATTACCTCACCCACGTCTATGTAAATGCAATTCTTACATTATCCAACTGGTAATTTGCCTCCTCAACCCTCATATGTGTGACTCTAGCGACATGTAGGATCAGATCCCTCTCATGCAGACATCTGAAGCTGGCTCACTGCTAGATGATAGGATCTGCATCCTCATTAGTTTGTTGTTCAATGGATTGAATTTCATCCTCAATTTATCAGACCACCTCGGGGTCTGGCTGTAGATCCCCCTGTAAAGTGATGCAGACATCACAGTTCTTCACTGCTCTCATCATCTCGGCATCATCTGCAAACATGTTTTGTTCGATAGACAAGTCTTTCACATGTACCGAGATGAATAGTAGGCCCAAGATCAGGCCCCTGTGGCACGCCAGTGGATGTTCCAGCCCATTTCGAGAGTGTTCCTTCCTCTGTCCACAAGCACCAGTGTGGCGCAGTGTCAAAAGCTTTCTGGCACTCCAGAGAAGCATGGTCCACCCATACAATCTCTTTGGTCCTAGGACGGAACTCACTCTCTCATAGAAGTCTACAGTGGTTTTTAAATGCATTATCTATTTTCCCTAAATCCGTTTTCTATCAATGAGAAGGTTTCTCCTTTGCAAGCCGTCGGTCATTCACTATCCCATTACCTTTCCCATTGCCTTAAAGCCCACACTTCTTGGGGAAAGTGGAGTGTAGTAATTGTGTGGGAAAGGGTGGCTGTGTGGGGTCGGAGACTGTATGTGCCAGAATGAGTGTGTGTTGAGGAATAATTGTGTGAGTGAGGCGATTCTTGTGAAAGGGTGTGTGTGTGTGTGTGTGTGTGTGTGTGAGGAAGGGTGAGTGTGTGAGGGAGGATGATAAAGCAGGAATGTTGGTGTGGGTGTGACTGTGTGGGGAAACATTGCGTGGGAGTGATTATGTGAGGGAGTGTTTATGTGAAGAAGGGTAACAGTGAGGAGAAGATAGCTGAGAGAACTCGTGTATCTCTCCTCAGCAACCATCTTCCATACTGTTGATGATGTGGGCCTAAATTCAAAGCGTTCCCTGCCTCCTTTCTTAAAAATCATGCACGACATCTGATACCTTCCACTCGACCATCTACCAGCTCTTAGGCTGTGTATATATTCTTCACCAAACGTCCACCTGAGGTGGTTGTGGCCTAATGATCCAAATGAGTTACACACATCAGCAGTGTCACCCTCATCTCGTTTTCTATATCTAACGGTATTCCGACGTTGCCACCTCTTCTTCCATCAATCGATGTTATTTTGCTGGTCATTACTCGCTGCCACATAGCGTCGTCTTGGTAGCTTTACTCCAGACACCATCACTTCGTCCTTATCTTTCTGTCACCGTGCCACGTCGGCAGCCAGACCCCCATCCATTCGAGAGGGCCATCTTTGCGCCCTCAGGCACCCCCTTCTACTTCAGCCATTCCTGTGACCTTATCAAAACCCCAACGATCTGGCCAGCCACCTCAGCCCTGGCCAGCCACCTCAGTCCTAGCCAGCCACCTCAGCCCTGGCCAGCCATCTCAACCCTGGCCAGCCACCTCGGCCCTGGCCAGCCACCTCGGCCCTTGCCAGCCACCTCAGCCCTGGCCAGCCATCTCAGCTTTGAAATGTCATCTCAGCCCTAGCCAGCCATCTCAGCCCTAGCCAGCCATCTCAGCCCTGGCCAGCCATCTCAGCCCTAGCCAGCCATCTCAGCCCTGGCCAGCCAAGCAACTGTTGAGAGAGTGAGCGTCAGTCAGTCCGGCACTGTGTTGTGCTCTGGGATTATGATCGGACTGTATTTTAATGATGAATATTAGCGCGCTTAGTGTGTCCCCTAACACAGCTTAGTGTGTCTCCACCACAGCTTAGTGTGTCCCCAACCACAGCTTAGTGTGTCCCCACCACAGCTTAGTGTGTCCCCTAACACAGCTTAGTGTGTCTCCACCACAGCTTAGTGTGTCCCCAACCACAGCTTAGTGTGTCCCCACCACAGCTTAGTGTGTCCCCTAACACAGCTTAGTGTGTCTCCACCACAGCTTAGTGTGTCCCCAACCACAGCTTAGTGTGTCCCCACCACAGCTTAGTGTGTCCCCCAACCACAGCTTAGTGTGTCCCCAACCACAGCTTAGTGTGTCCCCACCACAGCTTAGTGTGTCCCCCAACCACAGCTTAGTGTGTCCCCAACCACAGCTTAGTGTGTCCCCACCACAGCTTAGTGTGTCCCCAACCACAGCTTAGTGTGTCCCCCAACCACAGCTTAGTGTGTCCCCAACCACAGCTTAGTGTGTCCCCTACCACAGCTTAGTGTGTCCCCACCACAGCTTAGTGTGTCCCCAACCACAGCTTAGTGTGTCCCCTACCACAGCTTAGTGTGTCTCCACCACAGCTTAGTGTGTCCCCAACCACAGCTTAGTGTGTCCCCACCACAGCTAGGTTTGTCCCCACTAAGACTTAGTATGTCCCTTCCACGACACAGTTTACCGTACACCACAGCTTAGTGTGTTTCAACCACAGCTTAGAGTACCCTGGATACAAGATGCATCCCCACCACAGCCTAGTCTGTCCTGAACATAACATACACCCCCACCACAGCTTAGCGTGCCCTGGACACAACATGTGCCCCTAACAAAACATACAATGCCTTGAACATAATACGTGCCCCACCACAGCTTAGTATGCGTTAAACACAATGTGTGCCCCACCACAGCTTAGTATGCGTTAAACACAATGTGTGCCCCACCACAGCTTAGTATGCGTTAAACACAATGTGTGCCCCACCACAGCTTAGTATGCGTTAAACACAATGTGTGCCCCACCACAGCTTAGTATGCGTTAAACACAATGTGTGCCCCACCACAGCTTAGTATGCGTTAAACACAATGTGTGCCCCACCACAGCTTAGTATGCGTTAAACACAATGTGTGCCCCACCACAGCTTAGTATGCGTTAAACACAATGTGTGCCCCACCACAGCTTAGTATGCGTTAAACACAATGTGTGCCCCACCACAGCTTAGTATGCGTTAAACACAATGTGTGCCCCACCACAGCTTAGTATGCGTTAAACACAATGTGTGCCCCACCACAGCTTAGTATGCGTTAAACACAATGTGTGCCCCACCACAGCTTAGTATGCGTTAAACACAATGTGTGCCCCACCACAGCTTAGTATGCGTTAAACACAATGTGTGCCCCACCACAGCTTAGTATGCGTTAAACACAATGTGTGCCCCACCACAGCTTAGTGTGCGTTAGACACAATGTGTGCCCCACCACAGCTTAGTATGCGTTAAACACAATGTGTGCCCCACCACAGCTTAGTGTGCGTTAGACACAATGTGTGCCCCACCACAGCTTAGTATGCGTTAAACACAATGTGTGCCCCACCACAGCTTAGTGTGCGTTAGACACAATGTGTGCCCCACCACAGCTTAGTATGCGTTAAACACAATGTGTGCCCCACCACAGCTTAGTGTGCGTTAGACACAATGTGTGCCCCACCACAGCTTAGTATGCGTTAAACACAATGTGTGCCCCACCACAGCTTAGTGTGCGTTAGACACAATGTGTGCCCCACCACAGCTTAGTATGCGTTAAACACAATGTGTGCCCCACCACAGCTTAGTGTGCGTTAAACACAATGTGTGCCCCACCACAGCTTAGTATGCGTTGAACACAATATGTGAACTACCACAGCTTAGCGTGCCTTGAACACAATATGTGAACTACCACAGCTTAGTGTACCCCGAACTTGATATGTGAACCACCACAGCTTGATGTGCCCTGAGTGCATTCCCACCACAGCTTAGTGTGCCCTGAACATAACGAGTGTCTCTACCACAGCTTAGAGCGCCCTGACAACATCATGTGCCCCCGTTACAGCTTATCGCGCGCTGGCCACATATACACACCTGCCACCAGCTTATGTACACATCTGCTTGTCTGCTTTTCTGTATATATATATATATATATATATATATATATATATATATATATATATATATATATATATATATATATATATGTGCGTTGTTGTCTATGTACATATATGTATTACATACCATTGCAAGCCTCAAAGTAGAAGTGATATATCAGAGAGAGAGAAAAAAAATACATTTATCTTCCATTTTTTTTTTATATATATATATGGTTTTAATTTTTGTTATTGGGTAAATTTTTTGTTTTTGAAATATCTTTTTGGCGTAAATTATCGTTTTAGGGAGGCGGAACGCCAGGGGGAAACATTTACACTCTGTTTGTGTGAATTCATGTTTAAATTTCTGAATTGGCTTTTATGTACGCGTGAGTCGGGGAATTTTTATTCCTGTATGTATTTAGAGTGTATGTGCATTTGGCAGTGTTTGGTGGCCGGGTATGTTTGAACGTGTATATACGTGTTAGGTTTTGGGTCGGCCTGTGTGTGTGTGTGTGTATATATATATATGTATTTCTATCTGTATGAGTGACGGCGCAGGAATATATGTATATGTATGAATGTGTGTGTGTGTGTGTGTGTGTGTGATCAATTATATATATATATATATATATATATATATATATATATATATATATATATATATATATATATATATTCAATCACCTATTTGCACAGTATTTGGAGGGAGGTTTTACACTGGTGGGGCCCCATCTCTTGAACTTTCTACACCGTAATACAATTCTTCATTCTTCTACTTCTACTGTTCGCATCTACCATTTGGTCATTGAGCTGTATCCCTTGATCCACTGTTCTCACAGTATAAAAGTACCTTTTTTAACATGTTTCTCAAACATTTATCTTCCTTCCTCCTTCGTACAGTCTGAGGTCTCTCTCTCTCTCTCTCTCTCTCTCTCTCTCTCTCTCTCTCTCTCTCTCTCTCTCTCTCTCTCTCTCTCTGGGCATATTCCAATCGGCTCTTCACTGCCAACACCATCAAACTGGTTCAGCAAATATGAAGGTTGAGATCAAGCCTCTCCTTAGTTTTCTCTCTTCCATAGTTGGCAAATTTATGCCCTTCCATCTCTCACTATATCTCAGTTGTGTAGACTCTGGTATTGTCTTTGTTGCTCTTCTTTGGACTTATCATATTTTTGTTCTCTTTGCCTTTATTACGTGTGGTGTGACCAGACTGTCTTTGCTGTATAATGTCTGCCAACAGACTTTACATTTGCTCGGTTTCAGTTGCATCGACCACGTATCAGACCAATTTATACAGTTTGCCCAGGTCCCCTTGTAAGCTGATGCAGTCCTAATTACTCCTCACCTCCCTCATGATCTTGGCATCATTTCCAAACATGTTCAGGTACGAGTTCCATCCATCTTGCAAGACATCCAGGTAGATTGAGGAGAGGAGTGGTGCCAGGGTTAAGTCCTGCTGTACGCCACTGGTGACCTTAGCCCAGATCAAGAAGTTCCCTTTTGACATGTGTCTTTTTGTGTGTCTTTCCACTTTTCTTTATGTTAGCTGAGACGGCACAGCCAAGTGAGGCCCATCCTTATTCGTATTTACACTATCATTCTCCATACCATGATAGACTCGAACAGCCTCGTGTTCCTACATGCTTTACGTGAATGCAGGGATGAGGCATTGGAGAATATTCATAACACTGGATTAAGGTTACAATACCCCAAGTTTCCACGTCATACAAAGAATCTTTTCATTTTGGCTTTCGGTCATCATTTTAACTTCCGTTCCCCATCTATCAAAATCCTGCTGTGTGAAGGTAGCCATAGCTGTATTATTTTTGATAATAGATATTCTGATGATCCAGAATTGGGTCTATGATCCTCAAATTTGCGGATGACGCAAAGCTACGAGGCAGAGGTGTAGATGGGCAGGATCGTAACACACAAGCAGGGTGGTCAGACAAGTGGCAGATGAAATGTGGACAAATGCGAAGGTTATTGATTTTGGAGATAAATATACGAAAGCGGTCCGTCAGATATATGGAAGTGAATGAAGAGATAGATAGAAGGAGCGGGATGGGGGGGTCTGGAAATCCTCCCCTTTCGTTTTTGAATTTCCAAAAGATGGAACAGAGAAGGGGGCCCAGGTGAGGATATTACCTCAAAGGCTCAGTCCAATGTTCTTGGCGCTACCTCTCTGACGCGGGAAATGGCGAATAGTATATAAAAAAAAAAAGATCTTGAGGTTGTTATAGGTAATAACCTGAAGTATGTTTTACAGTGTTTGGTAAGAAGTGATAAAGGAAACAGGTTATCAAGTGTCATAACTTGGAACATCGAATATGGAAGAACTCTGTCCCTTTGTAATGTTCTGGTGACTAAACAGCTTCTACAACTTCAAATTCACTTTAGTAAGCGGGGATGTAAATGATTTGATAAGACTTTTTTTCACATATCTATCTCCATATAGCGTGAAGTGAGAGGAGGAAAACTGGAGCAAGAACAAAGACGGGCGACGAAACGGATTCCATCACTGAGAAACCTGACGTGTGAAGAAACGAAGGTGATAAGATCTCTTCTAAGAAGCGTAAACCTCCTGGTGACGTCATACATAACGTACGTCACGTCATTACCAAAGGTTTTTTTATGTCATTCAATGCGACGACGCAAATCACCAAGAACTATTTGAAAAGGCAAGAGAATACAGTCACTACCACAAGTGTGAGGGGAATTCAAATGATGTTATACAAACGTGGACAAAAGTTTGCTTACAAGGAAAGGCATCGAACACTGGAATAAACTAAGGTCAACGTTTGTGAACGCTAAGTCTATGAACATCTTCAAAATCCGACTTGAAAAACGAAAGAAATTTCATCAGTTCAGATGTCTACTGAATGAAGGGAGGGAAAACCATTATACATCTATGATGATTCATTTTTCTCATTCCACACTCGAAGGACATACTGAAGTGGGATGATACATCTAATGTCTTTAGAGCCGCAATTTCCCTTTCGTTCTATGTCGTTAAAGTCCCTGCAGGCATGCTTCACCAATGTGAAGTGAAATTTGCTCCCATTCTTCATCCCCCGTATATCATCCACTTAGTACAGGAACAGACAGATTTAAACTTAAAAACAGATAACTTAGACGTGGGTCAATCTTTTATCTGCATACCCTGTTTACTCGCCTCACACTTAATGTGATCTTGAGAATAACTCGATAAAAAACAAACTCACTTGACAATACATACGACTGAAGTTACAATAGTATCTTGCAGGGGGATATATATATATATATGGGGATAGGGGAGAAAGAATACTTCCCACGTATTCCCTGCGTGTCGTAGAAGGCGACTAAAAGGGAAGGGAGCGGGGGGCTGGAAATCCTTCCCTCACGTTTTTAGTTTTCCTAATGAAGGAACAGTGGAGAGGGCTAAGTGAGGATATTCCCTCAAGGGCTCAGTCCTCTGTTCTTAACGCTACCTCGCTAACGCGGGAAATGGCGAATAGTATGAAAAAAAAAAGAATATATATATATATATATATATATATATATATATATATATATATATATATATATATATATATATATATATATATGACTGATGTGTACGGGTCTTGATGCCACACCAGAAACATAGATTGCATTGCCTTGTTCATACATATTAAGAATAATGATATTCATATCAACTTGAGGTATACTTCCTGTATCATACCCTGCAATTCTACCATCAACGGAAACATCACTGTATCTCGTGTCATCAAGCACTTGTGAGGTGAACCCTGGCGTTTGATCATATACACTGCTGAGCTGGATGGTCGGTGAGGGCTGGTGGTAGACGCCAGACACCAGACGCCCCTCATGCCAACAGATGTCACCACCTCCACTGTATACATACACTGATCTCTCTCTCTCTCTCTCTCTCTCTCTCTCTCTCTCTATATATATATATATATATATATATATATATATATATATATATTTTTTTTTTTTTTTTTTTTTTTTTTGCTATGTCGCTGTCTCCCGCGTTTGCGAGGTAGCGCAAGGAAACAGACGAAAGAAATGGCCCAACCCACCCCCATACACATGTATATACATACGTCCACACACGCAAATATACATACCTACACAGCTTTCCATGGTTTACCCCAGACGCTTCACATGCCCCGATTCGATCCACTGACAGCACGTCAACCCCGGTATACCACATCGCTCCAATTCACTCTATTCCTTGCCCTCCTTTCACCCTCCTGCATGTTCAGGCCCCGATCACACAAAATCTTTTTCACTCCATCTTTCCACCTCCAATTTGGTCTCCCTCTTCTCCTCGTTCCCTCCACCTCCGACACATATATCCTCTTGGTCAATCTTTCCTCACTCATTCTCTCCATGTGCCCAAACCATTTCAAAGCACCCTCATCTGCTCTCTCAACCACGCTCTTTTTATTTCCACACATCTCTCTTACCCTTACGTTACTTACTCGATCAAACCACCTCACACCACACATTGTCCTCAAACATCTCATTTCCAGCACATCCATCCTCCTGCGCACAACTCTATCCATAGCCCACGCCTCGCAACCATACAACATTGTTGGAACCACTATTCCTTCAAACATACCCATTTTTGCTTTCCGAGATAATGTTCTCGACTTCCACACATTCTTCAAGGCCCCCAGAATTTTCGCCCCCTCCCCCACCCTATGATCCACTTCCGCTTCCATGGTTCCATCCGCTGCCAGACCCACTCCCAGATATCTAAAACACTTCACTTCCTCCAGTTTTTCTCCATTCAAACTCACCTCCCAATTGACTTGACCCTCAACCCTACTGTACCTAATAACCTTGCTCTTATTCACATTTACTCTTAACTTTCTTCTTTCACACACTTTACCATACTCAGTCACCAGCTTCTGCAGTTTCTCACATGAATCAGCCACCAGCGCTGTATCATCAGCGAACAACAACTGACTCACTTCCCAAGCTCTCTCATCCCCAACAGATTTCATACTTGCCCCTCTTTCCAAAACTCTTGCATTCACCTCCCTAACAACCCCATCCATAAACAAATTAAACAACCATGGAGACATCACACAGCCCTGCCGCAAACCTACATTCACTGAGAACCAATCACTTTCCTCTCTTCCTACACGTACACATGCCTTACATCCTCGATAAAAACTTTTCACTGCTTCTAACAACTTGCCTCCCACACCATATATTCTTAATACCTTCCACAGAGCATCTCTATCAACTCTATCATATGCCTTCTCCAGATCCATAAATGCTACATACATATCCATTTGCTTTTCTAAGTATTTCTCACATACAATCTTCAAAGCAAACACCTGATCCACACATCCTCTACCACTTCTGAAACCACACTGCTCTTCCCCAATCTGATGCTCTGTACATGCCTTCACCCTCTCAATCAATACCCTCCCATATAATTTACCAGGAATACTCAACAAACTTATACCTCTGTAATTTGAGCACTCACTCTTATCCCCTTTGCCTTTGTACAATGGCACTATGCACGCATTCCGCCAATCCTCAGGCACCTCACCGTGAGTCATACATACATTAAATAACCTTACCAACCAGTCAACAATACAGTCACCCCCTTTTTTAATAAATTCCACTGCAATACCATCCAAACCTGCTGCCTTGCCGGCTTTCATCTTCCGCAAAGCTTTTACTACCTCTTCTCTGTTTATATATATATATATATATATATATATATATATATATATATATATATATATATATATATATATATATATATATATATATATCTTCATCTATGTTGTGCGTGTGTGTGTGTGTGTGTGAGTGTATGTGTGTGCGTGGGTAATTACCCAACTATACAGTAGAGGGAGAGAGTTCTGTACGCGCGGGCTTCTATCTCAACAACCAACACTTCTCAACAACCAACACTTCTCAACAACCAACACTTCTCAACAACCAACACTTCTCTACAACCAACACTTCTCAACAACCAACACTTCTCTACAACCAACACTTCTCAACAACCAACACTTCTCAACAACCAACACTTCTCAACAACCAACACTTCTCAACAACCAACACTTCTCAACAACCAACACTTCTCTACAACCAACACTTCTCTAAGTGACATTCTGTCCAGCCTCTCGTTACAACTCTGGTTCCTGTGCTGAAGGACTGACCACGTCACCACCAACCACCTGGTGTGCACACTCAGGCAGGGCTGAGGGCTGGTGTAGGGAGGGGTGAGGGCTGGTGTAGGGAGGGGTGAGGGCTGGTGTAGGGAGGGCTGGTGTAGGGAGGGGTGAGGGCTGGTGTAGGGAGGGCTGGTGTAGGGAGGGCTGGAGAGGACTGGTGTAGTGAGGGCTGGTGAGGGCTGGTGTAGTGAGGGCTGGTGAGGACTGGTGTAGTGAGGGCTGGTGAGGGCTGGTGTAGTGAGGGCTGGTGAGGGCTGGTGTAGGGAGGGGTGAGGGCTGGTGTAGTGAGGGCTGGTGAGGGCTGGTGTAGGGAGGGGTGAGGGCTGGTGTAGGGAGGGGTGAGGGCTGGTGTAGGGAGGGGTGAGGGCTGGTGTAGGGAGGGCTGGTGAGGGCTGGTGAGGGCAGCAGTGCTGGGACGTGTTAACCAGATTGTGTGGGATGGCGGGTCCCTGGTGGGGTGACTGGTGTTACCTTACTCATGATCAATATTATATCTTACTCCACTCTCACTCACTCACTCACTCACCTCCTCACCCTCACTCACTCACTCACATCCTCACACTAACTCACTAACTCCCTCACCTCCTCATGCTCATTCACTCACTCACTCACTCACCTCCTCACACTAACTAACTCACTCACTTACTCATCTCCTCACCCTCACTCACTCACTCACATCCTCACCCTCACTCACTCACTCACTTCATCACTAACTCACTCACTCTCCCATTTACTCACCCTTTACACTCTCTCACTCACTCACTCACCTCCTCACTATCACTCACTCACTCACTCACTCACTTCCTCCCACTAACTCACTCACTCTCCCACTCACTCACCCATTACACTCATTCACTCACTCTTAGATGCACTCACGCTCACAATGCCACCTACAGAAATACTGATGCTCTCTCTCTCTCTCTCTCTCTCTCTCTCTCTCTCTCTCTCTCTCTCTCTCTCTCTCTCTCTCTCTCTCAATCTCTCTCTACGTCGGCACGGACAGACACATGTACGCACGTCCATGGCTGAGGCAATTCAATTCAACGACGCAGGTGAATGTATAGTAATGAGGATGGGACATGTTGGAAAGAAGACGTCAGTACAAACATTATCTGGCAGAGAGAGAGAGAGAGAGAGAGAGAGAGAGAGAGAGAGAGAGAGAGAGAGAGAGAGAGAGAGAGAGAGAGAGAGATGTGAGAGAGAGAGAGATGGGAGTGGACATCATCCCTAAACCTGTCGCCAGAGTCCCACATTAGGAGGAGAGTAGATGAGACGGGCTGTCTCATAGCAAAATATCAGAATATCTTTCGTGTATTTGGACGGGGAAATATTCACCCAGTTGTGCATATCCTACGTAAAGCCAGACGTCGAATATCCTTCACAAGTTTGGTCACCACACTTACGGAAGGACAAAGAGCTGCTAGAGAAGATCCAGAGGAGGTCAGAAAAGATGATACAGGAATGAAGAGCGACTGAGTGACAAGCAGAGGCTAGAGGGTCTTATGTATCTCCAGCACAGAACAGAGAAGAGTAAGGGGTGACCTGATCACAACCACTGAGGTTGTTAAACTTGTTTAATGACGTAGAAAGCAAAACGTACTTTGAAAAAACAAAAGATGTACAGGGACAGAACAACCAAATTCCGTGACGTTACATTAAACAAGAATCGCTTTTATTTTTCTAAGACAAGACGTACAGAAGTACCTCGATAGCACACGAGTGAATGGCGTCATCAGAGCGACGGTGTTGTGAATGTGGACAACACACAGGAACTGGAGATGTGTGGAGAGCATGATCCAGGGATGGTGGCGCGCGCGCCCCTACCAGTGTAGGGGAAGTGCCTCCCTCCCTCACCCCGCGCACAGCACCAGTGTGTCGGCCACACATGACTTGTGCCTGGTACGGAGGGTCATGAGGGAGGAGGTGGGGAGGTCTCCACCTGGCTGCCAGGTACACACACGACACCTCAACACCACGGCGTACACAGGCGGGGGTGTTACACACCGGGCTCGTGTAGGGAGGGCTGAGGGCTGGTGTAAGGAGGGCTGAGGACTGGTGTAGGGAGGACTGAGGGCTGGTGTAAGGAGGAGTGAGGGTTGGTGTAAGGAGGGCTGAGGGCTGGTGTAAGGAAGGCTGAGGGCTGGTGTAAGGAGGGCTGAAGGCTGGTGTAAGAAGGGGTGAGGGCTGGTGTAAGGAAGGCTGAGGGCTGGTGTAAGGAGGGCTGAGGGCTGGTGTAAGGAAGGCTGAGGGCTGGTGTAAGGAGGGCTGAGGGCTGGTGTAGGGAGGGGTGAGGGCTGGTGTAGGGAGGGCTGAGGACTGGTGTAAGGAGGGGTGAGGGCTGGTGTAGGGAGGGCTGAGGGCTGGTGTAGGGAGGGGTGAGGGCTGGTGTAAGGAGGGGTGAGGGCTGGTGTAGGGAGGGGTGAGGGCTGGTGTAGGGAGGACTGAGGGCTGGTGTAAGGAGGAGTGAGGGTTGGTGTAAGGAGGGCTGAGGGCTGGTGTAGGGAGGGCTGAGGGCTGGTGTAGGGAGGGGTGAGGGCTGGTGTAGGGAGGGCTGAGGGCTGGTGTAGAGAGGAGTAAGGGCTGATGGTAAGGTGATATCAACCGATGGTTAAGTAAACAGAAAGGTAATTCGTAAGTACAGATCTGTGTCGTGAAATAATTAAAGGGTATTCAAGAAGGTAATCAGGAAATCATTTTGTCACTAAGAGATAATATCTTTTATGAAAGTGAGATAAAGAAATTATTAACCTCAGAAAGGTGGAACATGAATGCCTGATAGATCACTTATACTTTAAAAGACACGATAAGTAACTCGCTAGAGATGGATGGCTGGGTTGTCTACTCTCGTACAGACACAAGACCCTTGCTTCTATCCCCCGCGGGGGATAGACTTGTCAGGGGAGGGCTAGCCACGAGGGCTGATGGCTAGGTACGTCTGGGACTGAGCCGAGCTGACCCAGGGTGACAAGTGAAGATCCTCAAAGGATTCACCGTTGGCACCACTGTATGTAAACAACATCACTAGTGACGTCACGACACGTACGAATACGTCCCTCAGTGACGTCAGACCAAACACGTGTAAACAACATCACTGGTGACGTCACGACACGAACGAATACGTCCCTCAAGTGACGTCAGACCTAACACTTGTATACATCACTGGTGACGTCACGACACGAACGAATACGTCCCACAAGTGACGTCAGACCTAACACGTGTAAACAACATCACTGGTGACGTCACGACACGAACGAATACGTCCCTCAGTGACGTCAGACCAAACACGTGTAAACAACATCACTGGTGACGTCACGACACGAACGAATACGTCCCTCAAGTGACGTCAGACCTAACACGTGTAAACAACATCACTGGTGACGTCACGACACGAACGAATACGTCCCTCAAGTGACGTCAGACCTAACACGTGTATACATCACTGGTGACGTCACGACACGTACGAATACGTCCCTCAAGTGACGTCAGACCTAACACTTGTATACATCACTGGTGACGTCACGACACGTACGAATACGTCCCTCAAGTGACGTCAGACCTAACACTTGTATACATCACTGGTGACGTCAAGACACGTACGAATACGTCCCTCAAGTGACGTCAGACCTAACACTTGTATACATCACTGGTGACGTCAAGACACGTACGAATACGTTCATCAGTGACGTCAGACCTAACACGTGTGAAGGGATGAAAATGGGAAGGGGTCACAAACAGACAGTGACGTCATGTCATCCAGGAGGACACAGGTCCCGGGCCAGTGTGTGAGGGACGCTGGGTCTGGACTCCCTCCCTCACTCCCTCCCTCCCTCCCTCCCTCTCTCCTTCCCTCCCTCACTCCCTCCCTCCCTCTCTCTCTCACTCCCTCCCTCCCTCTCTCCCTCCCTCTCTCCTTCCCTCCCTCCATCCCTCTCTCCCTCCCTCTCTCCTTCCCTCCCTCCCTCCCTCCCTCCCTCCCTCCCTCCCTCCCTCCCTCCATCCCTCCCTCACTCCCTCCCTCCCTCCCCGGATGATGACCACGTCTGGAAGATCGTAAGAGACACACTCGATATTTTCCGTTCTTTCACAATGGCTTTCCAGGATCTGGACCATGATGTGTTGAAGAAGATTATGGACCATGGATATTCCCCCAGCCTGGAACATGGTCCACCCCAGCCTGGAGCATGCCTCGCCCCAGCCTGGAGCATGCCTCGCCCCAGCCTTGAGCATGCCTCGCCCCAGCCTGGAGCATGGTTCACCCCAGCCTGGAGCATGGCTCGCCCCAGCCTGGAGCATGCCTCGCCCCAGCCTGGAACATGGTCCACCCCAGCCTGGAGCATGGTCCAACATGGTTCAGCAGCTCGCCCCAGCCTGGAGCATGGTCCACCCCAGCCTGGAGCATGCCTCGCCCCAGCCTGGAGCATGCCTCGCCCCAGCCTGAACACGAACCAGTATCCTCATTGAAACCTGACGTTGCAGATGATAAATCAGATACAAAAAAAAAGGTTCATTTAGAGCAAAATAGAGTTCAATAATTGGTTGAGCAGGCGAAGAGGTTTAAGACTGGTTCTGGTCTGATCAGTTAAGAAACACTGGAAAAGTGCGCGCTGAAGTTGAACCGTGTAAGGAAAGAAACAAACATCAGTACAGCTCCACATTGGAGTTACCCACGACCACGTAGCAATCATGGGACGCGCTGGCTTGCTGGATGACCCCTCAGCTAAATGGCGGCGATACATAGGTAAGCAAAAGTCGGGACCAGAGAGCGAAGTGAGATATGGAGAAGAGGGATAAGGGAATCAGTAATACTGCGCTGGGAGGGAAGATCATGTTTTGGGGTTCGACTGAGATTCGACAAGTCGGACGGCTTCAGACCTGACTCTGCCAGGTGTGTAGACCTGACTCTGCCAGGTGTGTAGACCTGACTCTGCCAGGTGTGTAGACCTGACTCTGCCAGGTGTGCAGACCTGACTCTGCCAGGTGTGTAGACCTGACTCTGCCAGGTGTGTAGACCTGACTTTGCCAGGTGTGCAGACCTGACTCTACCAGGTATACAGACCTGACTGCTTGGTATAGACCTGACACTGCCTTTACAGACTTGACTGTGCTAGGTGTGCAGACCTTGAGTCATCCAGGTATCGTGCACACAGTCCTCCCCACAAGACGAGATCACTTATCCATAATCATTGTGTGTGTGTGTGTGTGTGTGTGTGTGTGTGTGTGTGTGTGTGTGTGTGTGTGTGTGTGTGTGTGTGTCTCATATGGTTGCGAGGAGTGGGTTATAGATAGGGTTCTCTCCACGTGTCCAAACCATTTCAATACAAACTCTTCTGCTCTCTCAACCACACTCTTTTTTATTACCTCACATCTCTCTTACCCTTACATTACTTACTCGACCAAACCACCTCACACCACATATCGTCCTCAGACATCTCATTTCCAACACATCCACCCACCTCCGCACAACCTTATCTATTCCCCATGCCTCGCAAACATATGACATTGTTGGAACCACAATTCCTTCAAACATACCCATTTTTGCTCTCCGAGATAGCATTCTCGCCTTCCACACATTCTTCAACGCTCTCAGAACCTTCGCCCCCTCCCCCACCCTGTGGCTCACTGCAGCTTCCATGGTTTCATCCACTGATAAGCACACTCCCAGATATCTAAAACACTTCACTTCCTCCAGTTTTTCCCAATTCAATCTTACCTCCCAATTAGCTTGTCCCTCGACCCTACTGCACCTAACAACCTTGCTCTTATTCACATTTACTCTTAACTTTCTTCTTTCACACACTTCACCAAACTCAGTCACCAACCTCTGCAGTTTCTCACCAGAATCAGCCACCAGCGCTGTATCATCAGCGAACAACAACTGACACACTTCCCAAGCCCTCTCATCCACAACAGACTGCATACTTGCCCCTCTCTCCAAAACTCTTGCATTCACCTCCCTAACAACCCCATCCATAAACAAATTAAACAACCATGGAGACATCATGCACCTCTGCCGTAAACCGACATTCACTGGGAACCAATCACTTTCCTCTCTTCCTACTAGTACACATGCCTTACATCCTCGATGGAACCATTTCACTGCTTCTAGTAACTTACCTCCCATACCATATACTCTTAAAACCCTCCACAAAGCATCTCTATCAACCCTCTATATATATATATATATATATATATATATATATATATATATATATATATATATATATATATATACATATATATATATATATATATATATATATATATACATATATATATATATATATATATATATATATATATATATATATATATATATATATACATATAGGCAATACTAGGCTAAGAGAGAGAGGAAACACACAGACAGATTCATAAGCTTGTAGCACAGGAGGAGCGTTGCTCCAAACGCCATCATGGCCACAAAAGAAATGTATGTTGTGTCGGTGTGTGTGTGTGTGTGTGTGTGTCGGTGTGTGTGTGTGTGTGTGTGTGTGTGTCGGTGTGTGTGTGCGCGTGGGTGGGTAGGTGTTGGTGTGAGAGCAGACAGCAGTACCACTTGATGAATCCACTTTAGCGTACCAAGTGGTGAGTTAGGAAGCACTTACACTAGTGTGGACGACCAGGCCCACTGCAGCAGCACTGGACACAAGGGAGAGAGAGAGAGAGAGAGAGAGAGAGAGAGAGAGAGAGAGAGAGAGAGAGAGAGAGAGAGAGAGAGAGAGAGAGAAGGAGGGAGGGAGGGAGGGAGAGAGAGAGAGGAGGGTTTGGAAGGGGAGGGTGTGAGAGTGGACTGAGGGACTTAGATATACACTTGGTCTACACCATGGTGATAGGGGAAGGGGGCATGATAGATGAATAGCCAGAGACGCGAGTAGATAGCGAGATACGATAGATACATAGCCATAGACGTGGGTAGATAGCGAGATAAGATAGATACATAGCCATAGACGTGGGTAGATAGCGAGATACGATAGATACATAGTCATAGACGTGGGTAGATAGCAAGATACGATAGATACATAGCCATAGACGTGGGTAGATAGCGAGATACGATAGACACATAGCCATAGACGTGGGTAGATAGCGAGATACGATAGATACATAGCCAGAGACGCGAGTAGATATCGAGATACGATAAATACATAGCCATAGACGTGGGTAGATAGCGAGATACGATAGATACATAGCCATAGACGTGGGTAGATAGCGAGATACGATAGACACATAGCCAGAGACGCGAGTAGATATCGAGATACGATAAATACATAGCCATAGACGTGGGTAGATAGCGAGATACGATAGATACATAGTCATAGACATGGGTAGATAGCGAGATACGATAGATACAGGAACGGGAAATCTTAACGTAAGAACCCAAATATGATAGATAGTTTGATAGACAGGCCGGTACATAGACGGATCGATTGGTTGATTGATTAAGAGAGAGAGAGAGAGAGAGAGAGAGAGAGAGAGAGAGAGAGAGAGAGAGAGAGAGAGAGAGAGAGAGAGAGAGAGAGCCTTGGCACAGGCCCAGGAGTGTAGACCGAGGGTATCCTGGTTTAGGCATGGTAGACAAAGGCCGGACCCCTGGCGGTAGACATAGACAGGCCGGTCTGGTGGTTGGAGACTGTATAGAAAACGGTACGAAGGGGACACCAATGTTAACAGAATATAGCATGAAGGTAAGAAGATATATATATATATATATATATATATATATATATATATATATATATATATATATATATATATATATATATATATATATATAAGGAGATGGAGTAAGCATTTTGAAGGTTTATTGAATGTGTGCAATGATAGAGTAGCAGATATAGGGTGTTTTGGTCGAGGTGGTGTGCAAAGTGAGAGATTCAGGGAGAGTGATTTGGTAAACAGAGAAGAGGTTGTGAAAGCTTTGCGGAAGATGAAAGCCGGCAAGGCGGCGAGGTGGATAGTATTGCAGTGGAATTTATCAAAAAGGGGGTGACTGTGTTGTTGACTGGTTGGTAAGGATATTCAATGTATGTATGGTTTACGGTGAGGTGCCTGAGGATTGGCGGAGTGCATGCATAATGCCATTGTACAAAGTCAAAGGGAATAAAGGCGAGTGTTCAAATTACAGAGGTATAAGTTTGTTGAGTATTCCTGGGAAATTATATGGGAGGGTATTGAGTGAGAGGGTAATTGCATGTACAGAGCATCAGATTGAGGAAGAGCAGTGTGGTTTCAGAAGTGGTAAATGATGTGTGGATCAGGTGTTTGCTTTTATGAATGTATGTGAGAAATACTTAGAAAAACAGTTGGATTTGTATGTAGCATTTATGGATCTGGAGAAGGCATATGATAGTGTTGAAAAAGAAGCTTTATGGAAGGTATTAAGAATATATGGTGTGGGAGGCAAGTTGTTAGAAGCAGTGAAAAGTTTTTATCAAGGAGGGAAGGCACGGGTACGAGGAAGAAGAGAGGAAACTGATTGGTTCCCAGTGAATGTCGGTTTGCGGCAGGGGTGCGTGATGTCTCCATGGTTGTTTGATCTGTTTATGGACGGGGTTGTTAGGGAGGTGAATGCAAGAGTTTTGGAGAGAGGGGCGAGTATGCATTCTGTTGTCGATGAGAGGGCTTGGGAAGTGAGTCTGTTGCTCGATGATGATACAGCGCTGGTGGCTGATTTGGGTGAGAAACTGCAGAAGTTGGTGACTGAGTTTGGTAAAGTGTGTGAAAGAAAAATGCTGAGAGTAAATATGAATGAGAGCAAGGTAATATTATTAGGTTCATTAGAGTTGAGGAACAAGCTGATTGGAAGTTAAGCTTGAATGGAGAAAAACTGGAGGAAGTGAAGTGTTTTAGATATCTGGGAGTGGATCTAGCAGTGGATGGAACCATGGAAGCGGAAGTGAGTCACAAAGTGGGGGAGGGTACGAAGGTTCTAGGAACGTAGAACAATGTGTGGAACGCGAGAACGTTATCTCGGAGAGCGAAAATGGGTATGTTTGAAGGAATAGTGGTTCTAACAATGTTATATGGTTGCAAGGCATGGGCTATAGATAAGGCTGTGCGGAGGTGGGGGATGTGTTGGAAATGACATGTTTGAGGACAATATGTGGTGTGAGGTGGTTTGATCAATTAAGTAATGAAAGGGTAAGAGAGATGTGTGGTAATAAAAAGAGTGTGGTTGAAAGAGTAGAAGAGGGTGTATTGAAATGGTTTGGTCATATGGAGAGAATGAGTGAGGAAAGACTGACAAAGAGGATATATGTGTCAGAGGTGGAGGGAACGAGGAGAAGTGGGAGACCAAATTGGAGGTGGAAGGATGGAGTGAAAAAGATTTTGAGCGATCGGGGCCTGAACATACAGGAGGGTGAAAGGCGTGCAAGGAACAAAGTGAATTGGAACGATGTGGTATACCGGGGTCGGCCTGCTGTCAATGGATTGAACCAGGGTATGTGAAGCGTCTGGGGCAAACCATGGAAAGTCTTGTGGGGCCTGGATGTGGAAAGGGAGCTGTGTTTCGGTGCATTATACATGACAGCTAGAGACTGAATGTGAACGAATGTGGCCTTTGTTGTCTTTTCCTAGTGCTAGCTACCTCGCGCGCGCGCGCGCAGGGGTAAGGGATGTTTCATGTGTAGCGGGGTGGCGACCGGGAATGGATGAAGGCAACAAGTATGAATATGTACATGTGTATATATGCGTATATATCTTTGTATGTATATATATGTATATGTTGAAATAAATAGGTATGTATATGTGCGTGTGTGGACGTGTATGTATACATATATGCGTATATATCTTTGTATGTATATGTATGTATATGTTGAAATAAATAGGTATGTATATGTGCGTGTGTGGACGTGTATGTATATATATATGCGTATATGTCTTTGTATGTATATGTATGTATATGTTGAAATAAATAGGTATGTATATGTGCGTGTGTGGACGTGTATGTATATATATATGCGTATATATCTTTGTATGTATATGTATGTATATGTTGAAATAAATAGGTATGTATATGTGCGTGTGTGGACGTGTATGTATATATATATATATATATATATATATATATATATATATATATATATATATATATATATATATATATATGCGTATATATCTTTGTATGTATATGTATGTATATGTTGAAATAAATAGGTATGTATATGTGCGTGTGTGGACGTGTATGTATATATATATATGCGTATATATCTTTGTATGTATATGTATGTATATGTTGAAATAAATAGGTATGTATATGTGCGTGTGTGGACGTGTATGTATATATATATGCGTATATATCTTTGTATGTATATGTATGTATATGTTGAAATAAATAGGTATGTATATGTGCGTGTGTGGACGTGTATGTATATACATGTGTATGTGGGTGAGTTGGGCCATTCCTTCGTCTGTTTCCTTGCGCTACCTCGCAAACGCGGGAGACAGCGACAACGTATATAAAAAAAAAATAATTTATATATATATATATATATATATATATATATATATATATATATATATATATATATATATATATATATATATATATATTATCCCTGGGGATAGGGGAGAAAGAATACTTCCCACGTATTCCCTGCGTGTCGTAGAAGGCGACTAAAAGGGAAGGGAGCGGGGGGCTGGAAATCCTCCCCTCTCATTTTTTTTTAATATTTCAAAAGACGGAACAGAGAAGGGGGCCAGGTGAGGATATTCCCTCAAAGGCCCAGTCCTCTGTTCTTAACGCTACGTCGCTAATGCGGGAAATGGCGAATGGTATGAAAGAAGGATATATATATATATATATATATATATATATATATATATATATATATATAGATAGATAGATAGATAGATAGATAGATAGATAGATAGATAGATAGATAGACAGATAGATATAGATATATGAGGTAATTGGTTGTATCATGAGGTACGTGGCTATGTCATGAGGTATATGGCTATGTCATGCGGTACGTGGTCATATCATGAGGTGCGTGGCTGCGTCATGAGGTCTACGTGGCACGTTGCGATGCCCCACATACACCCCGTCTTCGCACCCTGGGCCAGAAATCTGGTCATGGCTGCCGCGGACTGTGATGTGCAGGGAGTGTGTGGGTGAGCCAGTGAGTGATGGCTCTCCCATGCTCTCACTTCCCTACTGTACACCCCGACCCTACTACACCTCCTCTCCCTGGTTCGGTCACCCCTCCCTCATTTTCTCTTCCTCTCCCTTCTCACACGTGTGTGGGCGTTTAAGTATATACATGTGTATGTGGGTGGGTTGGGTCATTCCTTCGTCTGTTTCCTTGCGCTACCTCGCTAACGCGGGAGACAGCGAATAAGTATAATAAATAAAAAAATTCATATATATTTATATATATATATATATATATATATATATATATATATATATATATATATATATATATTTTTCTTTTTCTTTCAAACTATTCGCCATTTCCCGCATTAGCGAGGTAGCGTTAAGAACAGAGGACTGAGCCTTTGAGGGACTACTCTCACCTGGCCCAATTCTCTGTTCCTTCTTTTGGAAAATTAAAAAGAAAAAAAAAATATAGATAGATATAGATAGATAGATAGATAGATAGATAGATAGATAGATAGATAGATAGATAGATTTCACTGATGACCTCGGCACCACAGGGCCCAAACCATGGCCTGCCTCGTTGCGACAGTGAAGGAAACGACTCCAACACCTTCGTCAACACCTTCTTCAGGTGATCAGCTCAGCGACACCCTCAACTTACACTTGAACGATACCTTATCTATATCTCAGTTGTAAAGATGTTATCCAAAATCGCACAATTCTATGGTAGTTTTTCACTTATTATAATAATTATCACTAATATTATCATCACAATTTTTACTATCATATTATTATTATCATTACTATTGTTTTTTATTATCATTATAGAAATAATGATAACGATAATTACTATCATTATTATTCTATGATTATAGAAATAATGGTAATGATAATTTCTATTATTGTTTTTATTATGATTATAGAAATAATGATAATGATGATTATCATTATTAGTGTTTTATTATGAAATAATGATAATGATAATTACTATCATTATTGTGAACATTATCATTATTGAACTTTGGTCATTTTTCCACTCTCATACTAGACGTGTGTGAGAACATTATATATACATACCAGTATTATCATACTTCCATTATACCTCTCTCTCTCTCTCTCTCTCTCTCTCTCTCTCTCTCTCTCTCTCTCTCTCTCTCTCTCTCTCTCTCTCCCCAGACTCATAATCCCGCGACCTCCTCTAGATCACGACCAAACTTAACGTAGATGGTTTGTGAGTAACGTGTGAGCCTACATGCATGTTTGCCACGGACGCCACCTGCTCAGTGGACGTACAGCAACGCCAGACGTTGTCGCGGCAGGAGAAAAAGAAGTTACTGTGTGTGTGTGTGTGTGTGTGTGTGTGTGTGTGTGTGTGGTGCTGGCAATCATCACGCGGCTCTCGGCCAATCGCCGTCTGGTTCTTGGGCCACTAGCCAATGAGCGCACACCGCGCGCACGGGACGACCCGACTCAACTATATTTAAACCTGAGCCCAGATGTCCTTAGACTTTACCCATGTCAGCACTACACTTAAGACTTCACTTAACATTACTTATACTTTAAGAAAGTGTTGGGTTATCTTGTTATTTAATTAACTCAAGAATTCATAATATATCTGGACACAACTTTTATCTCGAATGATTAACATCGTACTTGTGAAATACTTAGATGAGTTCAGTTCCTCTGAGTCTATCTACTTAACATTTAAGTAACATACAAGTCCTACATAACATAAAGTATGCATATAAATTTGCTGGGTTATGAGTACTGTATCTATATTAAAAAAAAAATTGATATAAAGCGAAAGAATATTAATGAATATATATATATATATATATATATATATATATTTTTTTTTTTTTTTTTTTTTTATACTTTATATGTGTGTGTGTAATCATGTATATACAGGTGTATGTGGGTAGGTTGGGCCATTCTTTCGTCTGTTTCTTTGCGCTACCTCGCTAACACGGGAGACAGCGACTAAGTAAGAATAAATGAATATATATATATATATATATATATATATATATATATATATATATATATATATATATATATATATATATTGCTTTGCTTGGTCGCTGTCTCCCGCGTTAGCGAGATAGCGCAAGGAAACAGACGAAAGAATGGCCCAACCCGCCCACATACACATGTATATACATACACGTCCACACACGCAAATATACATACCTATACATCTTAATGTACATATATATACATACACACACAGACACATACATATATACCCATGCACACAATTCACACAGTCTGCCTTTATTCATTCCCATCGCCACCTCGCCACACATGGAATATCATCCCCCTCCCCCTCATGTGTGCGAGGTAGCACTAGGAAGACAACAGAGGCCCCATTCGTTCACACTCAGTCTCCAGCTGTCATGTAATAATGCACCGAAACCACAGCTCCCTTTCCGCATCCAGGCCCCACATCCCTGGGGATAGGGGAGAAAGAATACTTCCCACGCATTCCTCACGTGTCGTAGAAGGCGACTAAAGGGGACGGGAGCTGGGGGCTAGAAACCCTCCCCTCCTTGTATTTCAACTTTCTAAAAGGGGAAGCAGAAGAATTTATATCTATAATTATATTCATATACCTGGGGATAGGGAGAAAGAATACTTCCCACGTATTCCCTGCGTGTCGTAGAAGGCAACTAAAAGGGGAAAGAGCGGGAGGCTGGAAATCCTCCCTTCTCATTTCTAATTTTCCAAAAGAAGAAACAGAGAATGGGCCAAGTGAGGATATTTCCTCTAAGGCTCAGTTCTCTGTTCTTAACGCTACCTCGCTAATGCGGGAAATGGCGAACATGTATAAATGACAGCTAGAGACTGAGTGTGAACGAATGTGGCCTTTGTTGTATTTTCTAGCACTACCTCGCGCACATGTGAGGGGAGAGGGTTGTTATTTCATGTGTGGCGGGGTGGCGATGGGAATGAATGAAGGCAGATAGTATGAATTATGTACATGTGTATATATGTATATGTCTGTGTGTATATACATATGTATACGTTGATATGTATAGGTATGTATATTTGCGTGTGTGGACGTGTATGTATATACATGTGTATGTGGCTGGATTGGGCTATTCTTTCGTCTGTTTCCTTGCGCTACCTCGCTAACGCGGGAGACAGCGACAAAGCAAAAAAATGATAAATGAAATATATATGTGTGTATATATATATATATATATATATATATATATATATATATATATATATATATATATATATATATATATATATATAACCAGGTTTCTAGTTTATAGGAGAGGGACTGATGTGTGACGGTGTGTCAAGGAAGACAGTGAACACCCTCGCAGATACAAGGTAAGGGTCAATAAAGCAGGGATTTAAGAAGATAAATTTCACCTCGCCTCCTGCTGCGTCAAGCACTCGTTAGGATCCATCAGCTACTGACAGGTAATGGCTACAGCACGACAGACATCGATGGAGAAACACAAGCCCTTCAATCGACCCTTCCAACCCCCCCTACAGGCACTACCTTCACCCCTTGACACATAAACAACAAGTCCTCCGCCTACAGAGAGATAATGATAAGATACTTTGAGATAATCTACAGAGAAATTGTAGAATCAAGAAACCAGAACCTAAACAGAACATTTGCTATAAAAGCTGGTAAATGAGGAAGAGAATGAGTGAAAGTCCATCAATTGATGAGGAAGACGGACGTGGCCTCCATGCATGAGCGCAACAGTGGAAACTACGCACTCCATGCCAGCAGCGGTCACACCTCGACGAGCAAGAGCAGGAGAACCGCATCCCATCAATTGGACTGGACGGAGGGAGACACACATGAGAGAGACGAGCACCCTCACTGCTGAGTAGGGAGGATATGGCGTCCCACTTCACTATCTTACCTACACGCGCTGGTCGTGCGATGAGGCCAGTTCCATACGCAGTCGAAGTTAACGAATTGGATTCACCGAAATGAACGGGCGGATGAACGCTCGGGGTGACGCATTCACTGTATGACGGCCGCCAAGCACCGCGAGGAACGCTGACGGGGCCCTGCGCAAGGGCGAGTGACACTGACACTATCCATCGGACGTAGGCCTTCAAAGACGGCGTCTGGCAGCGGCGGCGGCAGCCAGTGCGTCCCATCCCCTCACGTCACACAACTAATGGCGACAATCGCTCTACGTATCCTTCGCTACGACTGAATTCCTTATCACCTGATAATAGCTCAGGGAAGCCGAAACGTTGAGAATTTACTTCGATTAGTGTATCCGGTATAATCACAGGTGTTCATGCAGCAATGCTCAATACTCTGACACCTGAAAGTATGATCAGAATTTTAATGACAACCCGGGATGATATTGCTAATGAAAACGATATGGACTGAGTTTAGTAGAGATTCAGTAATACTTTCAAAGTAGAAGAAGGGACGCATGTGCAAAATAGAATTATCTTTTTTCTTTCTCAAAACGAAGCCGAAGTGGTGGAGCGATTGACATTAAGAAGTAATTGTTTCCAGAAAAGTAGTGCATGAGAAACTCAGAGAGTCCAATAACCAACATGGTAGTGAATTTCGTAGATTTTCTTAGAGAAACTAGGAGAATTATCTATACGTCAAAAGAAGCGTCAGTATGAAGTGAATATTATTAACAAGAGTAACAGAAATCCCAAGAGTTTTACGATCATGTTAGCAGTGAGAGAGTCATTACACAATCATTTGGATCAGCAAAGTTCCTCATCAAAATTTACAAACAAAAGTTGAATCCCATGATACAGATGGCGTTGTTCTTCAATCGTCAAGAAACTGGCTGACTGGCCGTAACCAAAGAGTAGTGATCAATGGTCATCAAGTCTCTCAATAGTTCGATGTAACAAGTGGTGTGCTACAAGGATCAATCTTGTGACCAGTTCTCTTTCTCATACACTTTAATGATATTGATAATGAGCGGCATTGGAAGATATGGAAACTCATTCACAGACGATGTGAAGTTGAGAAATAATCCGCTGACAGAAACTGAACATATGCAACTTTAAGTTGACATAGACAAAAAAAACTAATGGACTGGGTTAATATGTTGTGAATGAATTTTGAAACTGATAAGTGCAGTTTTACATATACATATCAAAAATGAAAGATGAGATACAATATGAATTTTGTTGAACTGCAAAAAGCAAATGTGAAAAAGGACGAGTATGATAATCTCTAGTGACCTTAAACCAAGTAAGCAGTGCACAGGAGCAGTGAAAAGAGCGGACAAAAATTCTTGGATTCACTGTTAGGTCTTCTGAATACAAGTTCAATGATACGTCCTCATCTTGAATATTTTGTTCAGTTATGGTCACCCTAATTTGAGGAAAGACATTAACAGAATGGAGAGAATACAGATGCGAGCTACCAGGACGATTCTGGTTTAAGAAAAAGATCATGTCGATTAGACTAACTGAATTTATATACGTTAGGAAGGAGAAGGTCAAGAGGTGATCTACTACGGGGATTCAAAATCATGAAATGCTTCGATAAACTCGATTTGACAAGCTACACTCCTTGTGGGGAAGTCCTCACCTGGCCTGCACCCTGGCCACACCTCTCCACGCAGACTGCGCCACACTCCACACCCTGTAGGACAAGTCCTCACTCGGCCTGCTCCCTCACCACAGCGCTGCCCCACACTACACTCCCTGTAGGGCAAGTCCTCACCCAGCCTGCTCCCTGATCACACTTCACCACACAGGCTGCCCCACTACCTGCACATAACAAGTCAGCCCAATACAGGAAGTGTTCTCATACAGCAGGAGTCATTCACTCAGCCCCGACTCTAAGGTTCTACAGCGGTTCACAGGCCCCCAGGCCAGAGCTGTACTCTGTTGTGGATCAAGACAGGGTAATGGGATGGGCTGATTAGTGTGGAGCATTGTGAATCAAGAGATCATAATGAGGTAATTAATTACGGGAGTGTAGGGAGGTTTACAAGTTGTGTTCAGTAGCTGTGTGTGTGTGTGTGTGTGTGTGTGTGTGTGTGTGTGTGTGTGTGTGTGTATCTGTGAGTGTGTGTAAACATTCGGTCGACCCCAGTAAGGTCATGTCGCCAGGGTTATGAACCAAGAGAGCGCGTGGTCACCCCACGCCTCCCTCACACATCGAGAGGTTACTGGTTAACGGATATTCTGGTCAAATGGTTTAGTTTGTAGGAAAGAAAACTTCAGCTTGTAAGAATAATACAAGTGCCGGAGTGTTGAAGTTCACGAAACCTGCCATCGTCCATAGCAGGTCCCTTATAGGATGAAGTCAGCTTTAAGCTATAACATATGTGCATTTAAGTGAGGGAGAAAGTGACGATTAAAGTGACAACGAAAATGTATCGAGTGTAGAAAACTACAAAAGTGAATTAGTGGAGCAATTAAACAGGGGAAACTGAAGTAACTGCCTTGTTTATGCAACAGTGGGTATCCAGCATCATGAAGAACAGACACGAGGGTCAATGAGTATCTAACTACCTTGGAGACAGTTTGCCCAGACCAGGGGAGGGCATAACAGTAACATCCACCAGGAATCCCGGTAAGCCATACCTCGCTCTGTTACACAGGATGTCTTTACAGTGTGTGTAAGGGCAACGAGCCAATAATGTGTTTACAAGAGACACTGATAACCGTAATTCCAACAGGGCACGTGTGTGTGTTGTGTGTGTGTGTGTGTGTGTGTGTGTGTGTGTGTGTGTGTGTGGGTGGGTTATGGTTGGGTGAGGGTTGGGGGATGGGGTTAGAACAGTGAGGAAGTAGGGAGCTCCGCGGTGCACGTGAGTGGTGCACGTAGAGGACGACTTGACCTTGGGGAACGTGGGCCGTCACTGAGCACGGACTGCCGCACGCCCGGACCCCCCGTGCACATACCCGACTGGTAGGACATGGCCCGTCGCTGAACAAGGACTCCCTCATAGGCGGATTCCCTCGCCACCTGTCTGTCGTCTATACAGCTAAGATCATGTTATAATGTCATGTAACCAGCTGATGCTTCCTTAAGGGAACGTTCAACACCTGAGACTGAGCAGAGCCGCTACTTCATACGACGCTGTACGACTGGAATGACAAGTGTATAGCTCATGTTAAGGTGAACAAGTACAGTTAAGTGCATTAACTAAACTTCCCTCACACTTGTGAATCAAAAAGTGTTTTAGCTATCATTAGCAGGTGTGTTAGGATACATGTAACATTATCATTGTTATAAGATTTAGACATTAAATGTAAGAATATTTGCAGCCTTTCCTTAACCTACAGGAAAGTGAATGGTCACAGTATGCACATATACATACATATACACTTCAACGTATACGTACATATACACAAAAAGACATACACATACATGTACATGTACATATCCATACTTGCTGCCTTCATCCATTACTATCGCCACCCCACCACATACCAAATAGCACCCCCCCCCTACCGAGGCAGCGCCAGAAGACAACAAAGGCCACATTCGTTCACACTCAGTTTCTAGCTGTCATGTGTAATGCACCGAAACCACAGCTCCCTTTCCACATCCAGGCCCCAGAGACCTTATTCGCCATTTCTCACGTTTCTCACGTTAGCGAGGTAGCGTTAAGAACAGAGGACTGAGCCTTAAAGGGAATATCCTCACTTAGCCCCCTTCTCTGTTCCTTCTTTTGGAAAATTAAAAACGAGAGGAGAGGATTTCCAGCTCCCCGCTCCCTCCCCTTTTAGTCGCCCTCTACGATACGCAGGGAATACGTGGGAAGTATTCTTTCTACCCTATCCCCAGGGATATATATATATATATATATATATATATATATATATATATATATATATATATATATATATATATATATATTGGGTATGTTTGAAGGAATAGTGGTTCCAACAATGTTGTATGGTTGCGAGGCGTGGGCTATGGATAGAGTGGTGCGCAGGAGGATGGATGTGCTGGAAATGAGATGTTTGAGGACAATGTGTGGTGTGAGGTGGTTTGATCGAGTAAGTAACGTAAGGGTAAGAGAGATGTGTGGAAATAAAAAGAGCGTGGTTGAGAGAGCAGAAGAGGGTGTTTTGAAATGGTTTGGGCACATGGAGAGAATGAGTGAGGAAAGATTGACCAAGAGGATATATGTGTCGGAGGTGGAGGGAACGAGGAGAAGAGGGAGACCAAATTGGAGGTGGAAAGATGGAGTGAAAAAGATTTTGTGTGATCGGGGCCTGAACATGCAGGAGGGTGAAAGGAGGGCAAGGAATAGAGTGAATTGGAGCGATGTGGTATACCGGGGTTGACGTGCTGTCATTGGATTGAATCAGGGCATGTGAAGCGTCTGGGGTAAACCATGGAAAGCTGTGTAGGTATGTATATTTGCGTGTGTGGACGTATGTATATACATGTGTATGGGGGTGGGTTGGGCCATTTCTTTCGTCTGTTTCCTTGCGCTACCTCGCAAACGCGGGAGACAGCGACAAAGCAAAAAAAAAAAAATATATATATATATATATATATATATATATATATAGAGAGAGAGAGAGAGAGAGAGAGAGAGAGAGAGAGAGAGAGAGAGAGAGAGAGAGAGAGAGAGAGAGAGAGAGAGGGAGGAGAGAGAGAGAGAGAGACTGGTTGGCCGGGAGGTCATGGGGTTTAAGTGTATGGACTCCCGGCTGCGTGAGGCAGGAGGCTGGGTAGGTGGGATGTAGTGTGGCAGAGCGCCCACTCAGCTCCTCCTCCCCCACCTCCCGCATGCGGCCCCAGCACCACCTCAACCACCACAAAACCCCGCACCGTCTGACTGGCATTAATGGCCGCATGCGTCTCACCGCGGAAGCAAGCTGCGTCGGCTCGTTTACCTGCCGTAATTGCCTCTCGTATCCGTACGTTAGAAAATTAATATTGTAATTGAATCCCCAGTCAAGCGGCTGGAGGGGGAGGGGGGGGGAAGGGGGAGCCCCCCCGGCCTTGCGTGGGGGGGGAGTTGAATAGGGAGGGACATCCCCCCCCCCCCCCCCCCAGCACAACACACACTCGCTTGTTTATGCTAATGCGCTGGGACGGGTCCCCCCCTCCCTTTTTCCCTCCCACCCCCTTTTCGAGCATTATGATTATGAGCATTATTCATAGCATAAATTGATGAGGATAATATACGCCAAATTTATTCGTTTTATCAATTTAATTTAGACATGGATGAAGGCCTTTGCATATATATATACACACACACAGACACCACCGGTCAGGCTACCACACTGACAAATATTCATTTCACACAAGGTGCACTATTTAAATATGCATCTGGGCTTGACTGGTCGGTGAGGTAGACGGGCTGGTCTGGTCGAGTACATCTGAGGCTCGGTGTAGTTTGATGACATGGACGAGCGGGTCTGACTCTCTGTCTGGGCTCGACCAGTGAGTGGGTTAGATGGACGGGTGGGTCTGGCTAGCTGGCCATCTGGGCTCGACCAGTGTGTGGGTTAGATGGATGGGCGGGTCTGGCTGGCCATCTGGGCTCGACCAGTGTGTGGGTTAGATGGATGGGCGGGTCTGGCTGGCTGGCCATCTGGGCTCGACCAGTGTGTGGGTTAGATGGATGGGCGGGTCTGGCTGGCCATCTGGTCTCGACCAGTGAGTAGGTTAGATGGACGGGCGGGTCTGACTGGCTATGTGGGTTCGACCAGTGAGTGGGTTAGATGGACGGGCGGGTCTGGCTGGCTATCTGGGTTCGACCAGTGCCGCCAGGTGGGGGCAGCTTGGTCTACCAGACCAGCAGACGTGTTTTCGCCCTGAATTATTTCACAAATATGTCGTTTTTGCCTAAATATCTCGTATAGATATCATTTCTTCCCCACAATCGACTCATACATGTGTATTCTCTCCCCCCCCTCCTCCTCCTCCCTTCTCCCTCCAAAAAAAAATGAATGTCTCCAGCATCATTATAGATTTTGCCCGACGCTACCGCATTTACCAACGCCCTTGATGAAGATCTGTGTTATTGTCTCTCTCTCTTGTGTGGAGTTGGGTGACGTTATCAAGAAGGAAAAAAATATGTTCAGTGTGACCACAGCCAAGGACGTGGACATATCTTGTTTCAAACCTTGTTCTACCAAAAGTGCATTACTGAAAACAATCTATTATCACAATTATCATGATCATGATAATTATCATTATTTTCATTATTATTATTATGATTATCATTATGATTATTATCATTATCATTATTATTATTATTATTATTATTATTATTATTAATGTGGCAGTTGAGGGTATAATTGATGTACATGGGGTGTTCAGTGTTGTGAATGGAAATGGTGAAGAGCTTGTGGATTTATGTGCTGAAAAAGGACTGGTGATTGGGAATACCTGGTTTAAAAAGAGAGATATACATAACTATACGTATGTAAGGAGGAGAGATGGCCAGAGAGCGTTATTGGATTACGTAAATTAAAATTTATAGGCGTGTAAAAGAGAGACTTTTGCATGTTAAATGTGCTGAGAGGTGCAGTGGTGGGATGTCTGATCACTTTCTTCCGGAGGCGAAGATGAAGATTTGTGGAAAATTTTTGTGAGAAGAAAGTGGAGAGTAAGTGGGGCTTGAAAAGAGATTTGTGAAGAAATACTAGGAGAGATTTAGTATTGAATGGCAAAAAGTACGAATAGATTGAAAAAGAGTAGTGGGTGAAGAATGGGAGATGTTTAGGAAAGTAGTGATGGCATATGCGAGAGATGCATATGGCATGAAGATTAGAAAGGGTAGTGAGTGGTGGGATGAAGAAGTAAACTTATTAGTGAAAGAGAAAAAAGAAGTATGGGCGGTACTTGCATGGAAGGAGTGCCAAATGACTGAGAGGAATAAAAGAGAAAGCGGCAGGTGGCACGAGGAAGGTGCAGGGATTGAAAAAGAGGGCAAATGGGAAAAATTTAAGTAAGCGGAGTACCAGTAAACTTTAGGGGAATACGATGTTTTGGAAGGAGGTTAATAGTGTGCGAAAAAACAATGAACAAATGGAAACATCGACGAAGCTGGGAAAATGGGGGGAAAAGGTAATAGGTAGCGATGAAGTGGGAAGCGATGGAATATTTTGAAGGATTATTAAATATTTTGTTTATAGAATGACAAGATGTAGGGTGTTCCGGTCTGGGTGGTATACGAGGTTAGAGAGTTATTGAGGGAGGTTTGGCGAAGAGAGAAGAGGTGGTGAAAGCCTTAGTAAAATAAGGTGTGGTTAATTAAGATTTTTAGTGTACATTTGGATCATGGTGAAGTAATGAGGATTGGCAGAGTGCATGTATAGTGCCCTGTATAAAAGCAATGGGAATGATGGTGCGTGTTCAATTTCAGAAGTATAAATTGTTGAGTACTGATTGAGAGGGTGAAGGCATGCATAAAGTATCAGACTGGGGAAGAGCAGTGTGGGTTTCAGAAATGGATCAGGTGTTTGCATTAAAGTATGTGTGAGAAACTCTGAGAGAAACATAGATTTGTATGTGCAGTCATGGATCTAGGGTAAGCATATGACAAGGCTGGAAGAGACGCGTGTGGATTGTCTTAAAAATATATGGTCTGGGAGGAAAGTGCTAAAAGCAGTGAGAAGTTCTTATCAAGGATGTAAGGCATGTGTACAAGTAGGAAGAGAGGAGAGTGATTGGTTCCCAGTGAAGGTTGGTCTGCGGCAGAGGCTTGTAATGTCATCATGGTTGCTTAATTATTTTTTGGATGAGGATGTCAGGGAGGTAAATGCAAGAGTCTTGGAGAGGGGGACAAGTTCCAACAATTTATGGTTGCGAGGCGTGGGCTATGGATAGAGTGGTGCGCAGGAGGATGGATGTGCTGGAAATGATATGTTTGAGGACAATGTGTGGTGTGAGGTGGTTTGATCGAGTAAGTAACGTAAGGGTAAGAGAGATGTGTGGAAATAAAAAGAGCGTGGTTGAGAGAGCAGAAGAGGGTGTTTTGAAATGGTTTGGGCACATGGAGAGAATGAGTGAGGAAAGATTGACCAAGAGATATATGTGTCGGAGGTGGAGGGAACGAGGAGAAGAGGGAGACCAAATTGGAGGTGGAAAGATGGAGTGAAAAAGATTTTGTGTGATCGGGGCCTGAACATGCAGGAGGGTGAAAGGAGGGCAAGGAATAGAGTGAATTGGAGCGATGTGGTATACCGGGGTTGACGTGCTGTCAGTGGATTGAATCAGGGCATGTGAAGCGTCTGGGGTAAACCATGGAAAGCTGTGTAGGTATGTATATTTGCGTGTGTGGACGTATGTATATACATGTGTATGGGGGTGGGTTGGGCCATTTCTTTCGTCTGTTTCCTTGCGCTACCTCGCAAACGCGGGAGACAGCGACAAAGCAAAAAAAAAAAAATATATATATATATATATATATATATATATATATAGAGAGAGAGAGAGAGAGAGAGAGAGAGAGAGAGAGAGAGAGAGAGAGAGAGAGAGAGAGAGAGAGAGAGAGAGAGGGAGAGAGAGAGAGAGAGAGACTGGTTGGCCGGGAGGTCATGGGGTTTATGTGTATGGACTCCCGGCTGCGTGAGGCAGGAGGCTGGGTAGGTGGGATGTAGTGTGGCAGAGCGCCCACTCAGCTCCTCCTCCCCCACCTCCCGCATGCGGCCCCAGCACCACCTCAACCACCACAAAACCCCGCACCGTCTGACTGGCATTAATGGCCGCATGCGTCTCACCGCGGAAGCAAGCTGCGTCGGCTCGTTTACCTGCCGTAATTGCCTCTCGTATCCGTACGTTAGAAAATTAATATTGTAATTGAATCCCCAGTCAAGCGGCTGGAGGGGGAGGGGGGGGGAAGGGGGAGCCCCCCCGGCCTTGCGTGGGGGGGGAGTTGAATAGGGAGGGACATCCCCCCCCCCCCCCCCAGCACAACACACACTCGCTTGTTTATGCTAATGCGCTGGGACGGGTCCCCCCTCCCTTTTCCCTCCCACCCCCTTTTCGAGCATTATGATTATGAGCATTATTCATAGCATAAATTGATGAGGATAATATACGCCAAATTTATTCGTTTTATCAATTTAATTTAGACATGGATGAAGGCCTTTGCATATATATATACACACACACAGACACCACCGGTCAGGCTACCACACTGACAAATATTCATTTCACACAAGGTGCACTATTTAAATATGCATCTGGGCTTGACTGGTCGGTGAGGTAGACGGGCTGGTCTGGTCGAGTACATCTGAGGCTCGGTGTAGTTTGATGACATGGACGAGCGGGTCTGACTCTCTGTCTGGGCTCGACCAGTGAGTGGGTTAGATGGACGGGTGGGTCTGGCTAGCTGGCCATCTGGGCTCGACCAGTGTGTGGGTTAGATGGATTGGCGGGTCTGGCTGGCTGGCCATCTGGGCTCGACCAGTGTGTGGGTTAGATGGATGGGCGGGTCTGGCTGGCTGGCCATCTGGGCTCGACCAGTGTGTGGGTTAGATGGATGGGCGGGTCTGGCTGGCCATCTGGTCTCGACCAGTGAGTAGGTTAGATGGACGGGCGGGTCTGGCTGGCTATCTGGGTTCGACCAGTGAGTGGGTTAGATGGACGGGCGGGTCTGGCTGGCTATCTGGGTTCGACCAGTGCCGCCAGGTGGGGGCAGCTTGGTCTACCAGACCAGCAGACGTGTTTTCGCCCTGAATTATTTCACAAATATGTCGTTTTTGCCTAAACGTCTCGTATAGATATCATTTCTTCCCCACAATCGACTCATACATGTGTATTGTCTCCCCTCCCTCCTCCTCCTCCCTTCTCCCTCCAAAAAAAAAATGAATGTCTCCAGCATCATTATAGATTTTGCCCGACGCTACCGCATTTACCAACGCCCTTGATGAAGATCTGTGTTATTGTCTCTCCCTCTTGTGTGGAGTTGGGTGACGTTATCAAGAAGGAAAAAAATATGTACAGTGTGACCACAGCCAAGGACGTGGACATATCTTGTTTCAAACCTTGTTCTACCAAAAGTGCATTACTGAAAACAATCTATTATCACAATTATCATGATCATGATAATTATCATTATTTTCATTATTATTATTATGATTATCATTATGATTATTATCATTATCATTATTATTATTATTATTATTATTATTATTATTAATGTGGCAGTTGAGGGTATAATTGATGTACATGGGGTGTTCAGTGTTGTGAATGGAAATGGTGAAGAGCTTGTGGATTTATGTGCTGAAAAAGGACTGGTGATTGGGAATACCTGGTTTAAAGAGAGAGATATACATAACTATACGTATGTAAGGAGGAGAGATGGCCAGAGAGCGTTATTGGATTACGTATTAATTGATAGGCGTGTAAAAGAGAGACTTTTGCATGTTAATGTGCTGAGAGGTGCAGCTGGTGGGATGTCTGATCACTATCTTCCGGAGGCGAAGATGAAGATTTGTGGAGATTTTCGTGAGAAGAGAGTGGAGAGTAAGTGAGCTTGAAAAAGAGATTTGTGAAGAAATACTAGGAGAGATTTAGTACTGAATGGCAAAAAGTACGAATAGATTGAAAAAGAGTAGTGGGTGAAGAATGGGAGATGTTTAGGAAAGTAGTGATGGCATATGCGAGAGATGCATATGGCATGAAGATTAGAAAGGGTAGTGAGTGGTGGGATGAAGAAGTAAACTTATTAGTGAAAGAGAAAAATGAAGTATGGGCGGTACTTGCATGGAAGGAGTGCAAATGACTGAGAGGAATAAAAGAGAAAGCGGCAGGTGGTCACGAGGAAGGTGCAGGGATTGAAAAAGAGGGCAAATGAAAATTGAAGTAAGCGAGTACCAGTAAACTTTAGGGAGAATACGATGTTTTGGAAGGAGGTTAATAGTGTGCGAAAAAACAACTGAACAAATGGAAACATCGACGAAGCTGGGAAAATGGGGAAATGGTAATAGGTAGCGATGAAGTGAGGAAGCGATGGAATATTTTGAAGGATTATTAAATATGTTTGTTTATAGAATGACAAGATGTAGGGTGTTCCGGTCTGGGTGGTATACGAGGTTAGAGAGTTATAGAGGGAGGTTTGGCGAAGAGAGAAGAGGTGGTGAAAGCCTTACGTAAGATAAGGTGTGGTTAATTAAGATTTTCAGTGTACATTTGGATCATGGTGAAGTAACTGAGGATTGGCAGAGTGCATGTATAGTGCCACTGTATAAAAGCAATGGGAATGATGGTGCGTGTTCAAATTACAGAAGTATAAATTGTTGAGTACTGATTGAGAGGGTGAAGGCATGCATAAAGTATCAGACTGGGGAAGAGCAGTGTGGTTTCAGAAATGGATCAGGTGTTTGCATTAAAGTATGTGTGAGAAACTCTGAGAGAAACATAGATTTGTATGTGCAGTCATGGATCTAGGGTAAGCATATGACAAGGCTGAAAGAGACGCCGTGTGGATTGTCTTAAGAATATATGGTCTGGGAGGAAAGCTGCTAAAAGCAGTGAGAAGTTCTTATCAAGGATGTAAGGCATGTGTACAAGTAGGAAGAGAGGAGAGTGATTGGTTCCCAGTGAAGGTTGGTCTGCGGCAGAGGCTTGTAATGTCATCATGGTTGCTTAATTATTTTTTTGGATGAGGATGTCAGGGAGGTAAATGCAAGAGTCTTGGAGAGGGGGACAAGTATGCATTCGCAGTCTTTATGGGATGAAGGTGGCTTAAGAAGTCATATGTTGTTTGCTGATGTTACAGCACTGGTGGCATATTCGAGTGAGAAACTGCAGAAGTTAGTGACTGAGAGTGGAAGAGTGTGTGAAAGGTGAAAGTTTCGAGTAAATGTGAATAAAAGCAAGGTTATTAAGTTTAGCAGAGCTGAGGGACAAGTTAAATGGGATGTGAGTTTGAATTGAGAAAAATTCGAGGAAGTGAAGTGTATTAGATAACTGAGGGTGGACATGGTGGCAACTGAAACCATGGAAGCAGAAGTGAGTCACAGGGTGGGAGATGAAGGTTCTGGGAGCGATGAAGAATGTGTGAAAAGAGAGGCCGTTATCTCGGAGATCAAAAATGGGTATGTTTGAAAGGGATAGTAGTTCCAACAATATCATATGGTTGCGAGGTATGGGCATCAGATGAGGATGTGCCGAAGAGGGTGGATGTGTAAGACATGATATGTTTCAAAACAATATGTGGTGTGAGGTGGTTTGATCGAGTAATAATAACTGGGTAAGAGAGATGTGTGGTACTAAGACGAGTGTGGCTGAGAGAGCAGAAAAAGGGTGTGCTGAAATGGTTTGGACTTATGGAGAGAATGAGTGAAGAGATGTTAACAAAAAAGGAGTGGAGGGAAAAAGAGATTGAGTAATCGGGGCTGGAACATGAAGGAGAGCGAAAGGTGTGCACAAGATGTAGTGTACTGGAACGATGCTTGGTGTAGCGGTGAGAGTTCCTGACCGTGAAGCATTTACGGGCCGCCCAGGGTCGAGCACATAGGTTCGAATCCTGGCTACGGCAGTCGGTCCACAGTCAACCCAGGGTATTTACTATATATATATATATATATATATATATATATATATATATAGAGAGAGAGAGAGAGAGAGAGAGAGAGAGAGAGAGAGAGAGAGAGAGAGAGAGAGAGAGAGAGCGTTAAGGGTATGGTTTTGATCAGGATCTCAGTTGCCCGTCCTGTCTCAACGAACATAAAGAAATATACGAGGGTCGACATGCTTTTAATGAACTAATCCGCTATGTGAAGCTGCCAGGGGGGCGGGGAGGCAGGGAAAGATGCACAGGTCCTGGTGGTGGTCAGGGAAATATGGTGTCAGTGCATAGCACATGGCAGCTAGAGAATGGATGTGAGCGAATGCGGCCTTTCTGTTTCTGGCGCTACCTCGCTAACGCGTGCAACGACGATTAAGTTTGCATATATATATATATATATATATATATATATATATATATATATATATATATATATATATATATATATATATATATATTGCAAGACGTCACAGTGGTGCGCGTGATCTCGTATATGCGTAAAACCACAGGAAAATGACACACGATAAGTTCCCAAGTGCACTTTAGTGTAATGATCACATCGTCAGAGGAGATACAAGAATGAGATAGAAGACGTAGAACAGTCAGTTCATATACAAGGAAGAGACGTAGCTAAGAGGCCATTGGTAAACAAGCGTTACCGGATGGTGGTGTTCGGGTCTGGCTTCATGCCTGTCATAAAGTTTTTATTTTGTGGACAGGAAAGAGAACTGTTTACAAATTTTGCCATCGACAAAGCTATCCACGTCGTATAGACCTTCACTAATATTAATGTCACAATTTTTTGTGTATTTGATAATAAAAGATTCAGGGATATTTCTCTTGGTAAATGAGTTATCGTTAATGACTGAATTGGCGCTACTACACTTCAGACAGTGGTCATGATTTTTAACATGTATTAAACAAATCATTTGATTCTTGTCCTGTTCTTATATCATATCAATGTTGCTAAAGTCTAACATAAAGATCCTTACAGTCTGTCTAACGTAAAATATGGTACAATTTTTTAAAGGTATTCTGTAAACACAGCCCGCAGAGTTTTCAGGTGAATTTTTGATTAAGATATTCTTTATAGTATTGTTACTGCCGAAGGCTATATTTGAATGAAAGGATTTAAGCAAGCTGGGAACTAATGTAAAATCATCACTTAAAGGGAGAACTAAAAGGTTCTTGGTGTCAAGAGAAGGTTTGGGTTTAACTCTATAAAATGATTTCTGTGAAAACTTAAGGGATTCATCAATGGAAGATCTAGGATACTTTAACTTGGATCCAATAGAATATATCGTCTCAAACTCATCATCAATAAATTCTGGACTGCATATACGTAATGCCCTAAAGGACATAGACTGGAATGATGATAATTTAACTCTGTCAAGTTGAGCTGAGTAATAATGAATATATGAGCAAACGTTGGTAGGTTTTCTGTATATGCTAAACTTAAACAGGTTTCTGTCCCTATGGATCATGCAATCTATAAATGGTAACATACAATGATTGTCCACTGACACAATGATGTTAGTGAAGGTCTATACAGGATAGCTTTGTCGTTGGCAAAATTTGTAAACAGTTCCATTTCTTGTCCACATATTGAAAATTTTATGACAGGAGCGATGCCAGACCCGAACACCACCATCAGGTAATGCTTGTTTACCAGTGGCATCTTAGCTACGTCTCTTCCTTGTATATCAAATGACTGTTCTACGTCTTCTGTCTCATTCTTGTATCTCCCCTGACCATGTGATCATTACACGAAAGGGCACTTGTGAACTTATCGTGTTTCATTTTCCAGTGGTTATATGCATATAAACGCGGGAGACAGCGACAAAGTATAATAATAATAATAATAATAATAATAATAATAATAATAATAATGATAATAATGATATATATATATATATATATATATATATATATATATATATATATATATATATATATATATATATATATATATACATATGGGAGCGGGTGGCTGGAAATCCTCCCCTCTCGTTTTTTTCAATTTTCCAAAAGAGGGAACAGAGAAGGGGGCCAGGTGAGGATGTTCCCTCAAAGGCCCATTCCTCTGTTCTTAACGCTACCTCGCTGACGTGGGAAATGGCGAATAGTACGAAAGAAAGAAAGATATATATATATATATATATATATATATATATATATATATATATATATATATATATATATATATATATATATATATATATTCATAATTTTATATATTGGCGAGTGTTCACTTGTTGGCATATCGTAGTCAAATCATGTCCAGCAAATCAATTCCTGCCTCACCTTCCACCTGACGAAGTTCGTTTCTCTTCCACACACATTTTTCTTCATCACGACATCTCGACTCATCCTTCCTCACTGATGTCATCAATATCATATTTTCTCCTACGTCAGTAGTGGTGCCTCCCTGCTAGGCCGCCTGGGTCATCTGTCCGTCGCTTCCTCAGTCGTCCTTCTGACCCAAGAATGTTGCGATATCATACTTTCGTCTTACCTGACCCTCCTCCTCTCCATATCCCTCCCTTTGGCTGCCCACCAACTCACTCCTCCTCGCTACACACTGTCCATATCCCTTCCCTACTCTTGGCTGCCTACCTACCCACTCCCCCTCGCGACACACCCCCACTCAACCACTGCTCCCTAGCCATCCACTGGAGCTCTGTGTCCCAGTTATATTCCTGAAGAAATGATTTCGTGCCATAAATTTCCTTCCCTTGTCTCTCCTCCAGGGGTTTGGTTTCCTCTCTGATTCCATTATCATTTTTCCACTAACCACACACTCAAATTCAAGGACTGCGTGATTACTTTTCCCAGGTGGTGAGCCACTGCTCGCGTTTCCCTCGTCCATCTTCCTGTAGGAAGGACTGAGATTCGGTGTTGGTGGCGCATCTGCCCGTCTGACTCTCGCGCGCTCATTGACATGTTGGTACAGCGGGGTTTTTTTCTTTTTTTTCGGACACTTGTAAAATTTAATGTTTCCAGTCCTCTCTACTGGCCATGTTGATGCTGGTGTTCCCAGTGGAGTCCCAGTGTAGTCAGAACCTAACATTACGGCGAGTTTCCCCAGTGTGAGCAGGGCGTGTCGTCCGGCTGCCTCGACCGTCTGCCCTCACCAGTTTCATAACAATATTTGACACGAGTTGTCCCTCTCCCGGCGCTGGTGGGGCGCCACAGCTGCTGGCGACGCTAGACGCACTGGTCAAGCGGTACCTCCTATACCTGTCCAGCGGCACCTTCTGTACCTGTCCAGCTGTACCTGGTGTACCTGCCCAGCGGTACGTGGTGTACCTGTATAATGTCTGCCACCAGCGAGGCCAGAACCCGTCCCCCGACCACAACACGTCCCTCTGGCCACCAAGTTACCTGTAGTAAGAACAGACGCCAGCCTTTCCTGCTGGCAGGGTGTGTGTGTGTGTGTGTGTGTGTGTGTGTGTGTGTGTACGTACATATCTCGACAGCAGTGTGGGGGTGTGACGGACGAGTACGAGGCGCGTGGGGGACCTTTTCTCCCTCGTGGTGGTATACGCAACAGCATCGGTCACATGAATCCTTTCCTTCGTTACTCTTACATGATGTATTTCCTCACGTCTTCGGTAAGATGTCTCTAGAAGTGACACATCATTTTGTGCTCTCTGGTTGTTCTGTCTTTCCATTTCGTGAAGAACTGTTCACTGTTCATATTATCATGATGTGTGTGTGTGTGTGTGTGTGTGTGTGTGTGTGTGACAAGGACCTATCTGCACAGTACAGGGAGGGAGTTCTCCACGCGTGGGGTTCCATCTCTCGAGTCTTCTCTGCTCGGGACCAAGCGGCGTCCTAACTGACTGTTATATTTCTTTTTTGTGTCTCCCCTGATGATGTGATCATTACACGAAAGTGCACTTGGGAACTATCGTGTTTCATTTTTCCCGTGGACTCATAGGAATTTCTTGATCACGCGCAAAATTGTGATCCTTTCCAATATATATATATATATATATATATATATATATATATATATATATATATATATATATATATATATATATTATCTCTGAGGGTAGGGGAGAAAGAATACTTCTCACGTATTCCCTGCGTGTCTTAGAAGGCGATTAAAAGGGCAGGGAGCGGGGGGCTGGAAATCCACCCCTTCAGTTTTTACTTTTCCAAAAGAGGAAACAGAGAAGAGAGCCAAGTGAAGATTTTTCTCTAAGCTCAGACCTCTCTTCTTAACGCTACCTCGCTAATGCGGGAAATGGCGAATATGTATGAAAAAAATTATATATATATAAGTGAAGTGTTTTAGATATCTGGGAGTGGATCTGGCTGCGGATGGAACCATGGAAGCGGAAGTGGATCATAGGGTGGGGGAGGGGGCGAAAATTCTGCGAGCCTTGAAGAATGTGTGGAAGTCGAGAACATTATCTCGGAAAGCAAAAATGGGTATGTTTGAAGGAATAGTGGTTCCAACAATGTTGTATGGTTGCGAGGCGTGGGCTATGGATAGAGTTGTGCGCAGGAGGATGGATGTGCTGGAAATGAGATGTTTGAGGACAATGTGTGGTGTGAGGTGGTTTGATCGAGTAAGTAACGTAAGGGTAAGAGAGATGTGTGGAAATAAAAAGAGCGTGGTTGAGAGAGCAGAAGAGGGTGTTTTGAAATGGTTTGGGCACATGGAGAGAATGAGTGAGGAAAGATTGACCAAGAGGATATATGTGTCGGAGGTGGAGGGAACGAGGAGAAGAGGGAGACCAAATTGGAGGTGGAAAGATGGAGTGAAAAAGATTTTGTGTGATCGGGGCCTGAACATGCAGGAGGGTGAAAGGAGGGCAAGGAATAGAGTGAATTGGAGCGATGCGGTATACCGGGGTTGACGTGCTGTCAGTGGATTGAATCAAGGCATGTGAAACGTCTGGAGTAAACCATGGAAAGCAGTGTAGGTATGTATATTTGCGTGTGTGGACGTATGTATATACATGTGTATAGGGTGGGTTGGGCCATTTCTTTCGTCTGTTTCCTTGCGCTACCTCGCAAACGCGGGAGACAGCGACAAAGCAAAAAAAAAAATATATATATATATATCCCCTGGGGATAGGGGATTAAGAATACTTCCCACGTATTCCCTGCGTGTCGTAGAAGGCGACTAAAAGGGGAGGGAGCGGGGGGCTGGAAATCCTCCCCTCTCGTTCTTTTTTTTTTTTTTTTTTTTTTTTTTTTTTTTAAATTTTCCAAAAGAAGGAACAGAGGGGGCCAGTTGAGGATATTCCAAAAAAAGGCCCAGTCCTCTGTTCTTAGCGCTACCTCGCTAACGCGGGAAATGGCGAATAGTTTAAAAGAAAAGAAAATATATATATATATATATATATATATATATATATATATATATATATATATGTATATATATATATATCCCTGGGGATAGGGGAGAAAGAATACTTCCCACGTATTCCCTGCGTGTCGTAGAAGGCGACTAAAAGGGGAGGGAGCGGGTGGCTGGAAATCCTCCCCTCTCGTTTTTTTTTAATTTTCCAAAAGAAGGAACAGAGAAGGGGGCCAGGTGAGGATTTTCCCTGCAAGGCCCAGTCCTCTGTTCTTAACGCTACCTCGCAAACGCGGGAAATGGCGAATAGTATGAAAAAAAAAAAAAAAATATATATATATATATATATATATATATATATATATATATATATATATATATATATATATATATATATATTATTTATGTTTATTTTGCCTTGTCGCAGTCTCCCGCGTTAGCGAGGTAGCGCAAGGAAACAGACGAAAGAATGTCCCAACCCACCCACATACACATGTATATACATACACGTCAACACACGCAAATATACATACCTATACATCTCAACGTATACATATATATATATATATATATATATATATATATATATATATATATATATATATATATATATATATATATATATATACACACACACACAGACATATACATATATACACATGTACATAATTCATACTGTCTGCCTTTATTCATTCCCATCGCCACCTCGCCACACATGAAATAACAACCCCCTCCCCCTCATGTATGCGAGGTAGCGCTAGGAAAAGACAACAAAGGCCCCATTCGTTCACACTCAGTCTCTAGCTGTCATGTAATAATGCACCGAAACCACAGCTCCCTTTCCACATCCACGCCCCACAGAACTTTCCATGGTTTACCCCAGACGCTTCACATGCCCTGGTTCAATCCATTGACAGCACGTCGACCCCGGTATACCACATCGTTCCAATTCACTCTCTTCCTTGCACGCCTTTCACTCTCCTTCATGTTCAGGCCCCGATCACTCAAAATCTTTTTCACTCCATCTTTCCACCTCCAATTTGGTCTCCCACTTCTCGCTCCCTCCACCTCTGACATATATATCCTCTTTGTCTCACATGAATCAGCCACCAGCGCTGTATCATCAGCGAACAACAACTGACTCACTTCCCAAGCTCTCTCATCCACAACAGACTTCATACTTGCCCCTCTTTCCAAAACTCTTGCATTCACCTCCCTAACAACCCCATCCATAAACAAATCAAACAACAATGGAGACATCACACACCTCTGCTGCAAACCTACATTCACTGAGAACCAATCACTTTCCTCTCTTCCTACACGTACACATGTCTTACATCCTCGATAAAAACTTTTCACAGCTTCTAACAACTTGCCTCGAACACCATATATTCTTAATACCTTCCACAAAGCATCTCTATCAACTGTATCATACGCCTTCTCCAGATCCATAAATGCTACATACAAATCCATTGGCTTTTCTAAGTATTTCTCACATACATTCCTCAAAGAAAACTCCTGATCCACACATCCTCTACCACTTCTGAAACCACACTGCTCTTCCCCAATCTGATGCTCTGTACATGCCTTCACCCTCTCAATCAATACCCTCCCATATAATTTACCAGGAATACCCAACAAACTTATACCTCTGTAATTTGAGCACTCACCTTTGTCTCCTTTGCCTTTGTACAATGGCACTATGCAAGCATTCCGCCAATCCTCAGGCACCTCACCATGAATCATACATACATTAAATAACCTTACCAACCAATCAACAACACAGTCACCCCCTTCTTTTTTATAAAGTCCACTGCAATACCATCTAAACCCGCTGCCTTGCCGGCTTTCATCTTCCGCAAAGCTTTTACTACCTCTTCTCTGTTTACCAAATCATTTTCCCTAACCCTCTCACTTTGCACATTATACTTTGTCGCTGTCTCCCGCGTTAGCGAGGTAACGCAAGGAAACAGACGAAAGAATGGCCCAACCTACCCACATACACATGCATATATAGAAACGCCCACAAACGCACATATACATACCTACACATTTCAATGTATACATACATATACATACACAGGTACATATTCATAATTTGCTACCTTCAGCCATTCCCGTCGCTACCCCGTCACACATGAAATGGCACCCCCCCCCCCCTCACTACCCTCGCACGCGCGCGAGGTATCGCTTGGAAAAGACAACAAAGGCCACATTCGTTCACACTCAGTCTCTAGCTGCCATGTGCAATGCACCGAAACCACAGCTCCCTTTCTATATCTATGCCCTACAAAACTTTCTATGGTTTACCCCAGACATTCCCGTTGCTCTGGTTCAATCCACTGACAGCATGTCGACCCCGGTATACCATATCGTTCCAATTCACTCTATTCCTTGCACACCTTTCACCCTCCGGCATATTCAGGCCCCAATCGCTCAAAATCTTTTTCACTCCATCCTTCCACCTCTAATTTGGTCTTCCACTTCTCGTTCCCTCCACCTCTGACATATATATCCTCTTTGTCAATCTTTCCTCACTCATTCTCTCAATGTAACAAAACCAATTCAATACTCCCTCTTCTGGTCTCTCAACCACACTCTTTTTATTACCACACACCTCTCTTACCCTATTATTACTTACTCGATCAAACCACCTCACACTTCACACTGTCCTCAAACATCTCATTTCCAACACATCCACCCATCTGCGCACAACCCTATCTATAGCCCACGCCTCGCAACCATACAACATTGTTGGAACCACTATTCCTTCAAACATACCCATTTTTGCTTTCCGAGATAATGTTCTCGCCTTCCACACATTCTTCAATGCTCCCAGAAACATCGCCCCCTCCCCCAGCCTATGACTCACTTCCGCTTCCATGGTTCCATCCGCTGTTAAATCCACTCCCAGATATCTAAACCACTTCACTTCCTCCAGTTTTTCTCCATTCAAACTTACCTCCCAATTGACTTGTCCCTCAACCCTACTGTAACTGATAACTTTGCTTTTATTCACATTTACTCTCAGCTTTCGTGTAATAATCACATCATCAGGGGAGACAACAAGAGAGAAATAACAGTCAGTTGATATACAACGAAGAGACGTAGCTAGGACGCCATTTGGTAAACATGTGATTGTCCAAGTCAGACAACGAGCGAGTCATTAACGGACAAGGAGGTGAATTGTTAACAGATTTTATCAACGATAAAGTTATCCAATTTATATAGACATTCACTAATATTAAGTGATAATTCTTTGTTTATTCAGCAATAGAAGATTCAATGATATTTCACGTGGTACTGGAGTTAAGAGTTAATAACTGAGATGGCGTTACTCCAGTCAATACAATCATCATAGTTTTTAACGTGATTAAACAAGGCATTTGATTCTTGTCCTGTTCTTATACTATATTTATGTTGCTTAAGTCTAACAGAAAGCTACTTACAAGTCTGCCCAACATAAGACTTATCACAATTTCTACATGGCACTTTATAGATGCATCCAGGAGAATTTTCTGGTGAGTTCCTGATTAAGATATTCTTTAAAGTATAATTGTTGCTGAAGGCAAAATTTACATTAAAGGATTTACGCAACATGGGAAGTAAAGTAAAATTATCATCAAAAGGGAGAACTAAAAGATTCTTGGTGTCAATGGGAGGTTTGGGATCATCTCTATAAAACGATTTCTTAGCAGACTGGTAAGGATCTTTCTGTTCGACTTAAGCAACATAAATAAAGTATAAGAACCTCTCTTTGTTCCCTCCACTTCTGACATATATATCCTCTTTGTCAAGCTTTCCTCACTCATTCTCTTCATGAGTCCAAACCATTTCAACACACCCTCTTCTGCTCTCTCTACCACACTCTTTTTATTTGCAAACATCTCCCTTACCCTCTCATTACTTACTCGATCGAACAACCTCACACCACATATTGCCCTCAAACATTTCATTTCCAACACATCCACCTTCCTCCGCACAGTCCTATTCATAACCCATGCCTCCCATCCATATAAATTTTCTGGGACTACTATAACTTCAAATATATCCATTATTCCCCTCTTTTCATATATTCCTCAATGCTCCCAGAACCTGTGCCCTCTCACCCACGCTATGGCTCACTTCCGCTTACACGGTTCCAGGTATCTGGAATACTTAGCTTCTTCTAAGTCTTCTCCATTCGAACTTACACCAAAACTAACCAGTCCCTCACACTCTCACCCAGATTGTCACCATCTTCAGCAATTTCTCACCCAAATCTGTCACTAGTGCTGTGTCATCAGCAAACAATTGAATCACTTCTCAGACACCCCCCTCCCTCACCTACCGACTGCATAATTACCCCTCTATCTAAGACCTTTGCATTCACCTCCTTCACCGCCCCACCCATACACAAATCAAATAGCCATGGTGACGCCACACACCCCTGCCGCAGACTAGCCTTCACCTGAAACCACTCACTCTCCTCTCTTCCTACTCATACACACGCCTTACACTCGTGACAGATTTTTTCACTGCTTTTAGTTGCTTCCTCCCACACCATATATTCGCAAGTGCCTCCACAACGCATCTCTATCAACCTTTTCATATGCTTCTCTAAATCCATAAATGCATACAAATCCATCTGTTTCTCTATTTCTTACACAAATTCTGCAAAGCAAACGCCAGATCCATATATCTTCTACTGCTCCTGAATCCCCACTTTTCCTCCCCAATCTGATGCTCTGTACATGCCTTCACCCTCTCAATCAATACCCTCCCATACAATTTCCCAGGAATACTCAACAAACTTATGCCTCTGCAGTTTGAACACTCACCTTTATCCCATTTGCCTTTGTACATTAGCAGTATGCATGCATTCCGCCAATCCTCAGGCTGTTCACCATGATCCATACATACAATGAATATCCTTACCAACCAGTCAACAACACAATCACCCCTTTTTTAGAAATTCATCTGCATTAGAATCCACTCCAGCCGCCTTGCCACATTTCAACTTGCGCAAGGCTTTCACTACCTCTTCTCTCTTCACCAAACCATTCCCTGATATATATATATATATATATATATATATATATATATATATATATATATATATATATATATATATATATATATATATATATATATATATTTTTTTTTTTTTTTTTTTTTTTTTTTTTTTTGCCGCTGTCTCCCGCGTTTGCGAGGTAGCACAAGGAAACAGACGAAAGAAATGGCCCAACCCACCCCCATACACATGCCTTGATTCAATCCACTGACAGCACGTCAACCCCGGTATACCACATCGCTCCAATTCACTCTATTCTTTGCCCTCCTTTCACCCTCCTGCATGCTCAGGCCCCGATCACACAAAATCTTTTTCACTCCATCTTTCCACCTCCAATTTGGTCTCCCTCTTCTCCTCGTTCCCTCCACCTCCGACACATATATCCTCTTGTCAATCTTTTCACACACACAATTTCACTCCATGTGATAATAGAGGTCAAGATGATAACAGAGGTCAAGCTGGATAACAGAGGTCAAGCTGATAACTGAGGCCAAGCTGTTAACAGAGGTCAAGCTGACAACAGAGGTCAAGCTTGATAACAGAGGTCAAGTGATAACAGAGGTCAAGCTGATGATTGAGGTCAGCTGATAACAGATGTCAAGCTGATAACAGAGGTCAAGCTGATTACAGAGGTCAAGCTGACAACAGAGGTCAAGCTGATAACAGATGTCAAGCTGATAATAGAGGTCAAGCTGATGATTGAGGTCAGCTGATAACAGATGTCAAGCTGATAATAAAGGTCAAGCTGATAATATAGTCACGATGATAACAGAGGTCACGCTGATAACAGAGGTCAAGCTGATAAAGAGGTCAAGCTGATTACAGAGGTCAAGCTGATAAGAGGTCAAGCTGATAAGAGGTCAAGCTGATGACAGAGGTTCAAGCTGATAACAGAGGTCAACTGATAACAGAGGTCAACTGATAACAGAGGTCAAGCTTGATAACAGAGGTCACGCTGATGACAGAGGTTCAAGCTGATAACAGAGGTCAAGTGATAAGAGGTCACGATGATAACAGAGGTCCAAGCTGATAACAGAGATCAAGCTGATAATAGAGGTCAGCTGATGATTGAGGTCAGCTGATAACAGAGGTTCAAGCTGATAACAGAGTTCAAGCTGATGACAGAGTCAAGCTGATAACAGAGGTCACGCTGATGACAGAGGTTCAAGCTGATAACAGAGGTCACGCTGATGACAGAGGTCAGCTGATGATTGAGGTCAGCTGATAACAGAGGTCAAGCTGACAACAGAGGTCAAGCTGATAATATAGTCACGATGATAACAGAGGTCACGCTGATGACAGAGGTCCAAGCTGATAACAGATGTCAAGCTGATAATATAGTCACGATGATAACAGAGGTCAGCTGATAACAGAGTTCAAGCTGATAATATAGTCACGATGATAACAGAGGTCAAGCTTGATAACAGAGGTCAAGCTGACAACAGAGGTCAAGCTTGATAACAGAGGTCACGCTGATGACAGAGGTCAAGCTGCTAACAGAGGTCAAGCTGATACAGAGGTCAAGCTGCTAACAGAGGTCAAGCTGATTACAGAGGTCAAGCTGACAACAGAGGTCAAGCTGATAACCGAGGTCAAGCTGATAACCGAGGTCAAGCTGATAACCAGAGGTCAAGCTGACAACAGAGGTCAAGCTGATTACAGAGGTCAAGCTGATAATATAGGTCACGATGATAACAGAGGTCAAGCTGAAAACAGAGGTCAAGCTGATAACTGAGGCCAAGCTGTTAACAGAGGTCAAGCTGATAACCGAGGTCAAGCTGATAATATAGTCACGATGATAACAGAGGTCAAGCTGATTACAGAGGTCAAGCTGATAACCGAGGTCAAGCTGATAACAGAAGGTCAAGCTGATAACCGAGGTCAAGCTGATAACAAGGTCAAGCTGATGACAGAGGTCAGCTGATGATTGAGGTCAGCTGATAACAGAGGTCACGCTGATAACAGAGGTCCAAGCTGATAACAGAGTTCAAGCTGATGACAGAGGTTCAAGCTGATAACAGATGTCAAGCTGATAATATAGTCACGATGATAACAGAGGTCCAAGCTGATAACAGAGTCAAGCTGATAACAGATGTCAAGCTGATAATAAAGGTCAAGCTGATAACAAGGTCAAGCTGATAATATAGTCACGATGATAACAGAGGTCAAGCTGATAACAGATGTCAAGCTGATAATATAGTCACGATGATAACAGAGGTCAAGCTGAATAACAGAGGTCAAGCTTGATAACAGAGGTCACGCTGATGACAGAGGTCAAGCTGATACAGAGGTCAAGCTGATTACAGAGGTCAAGCTGATAACCGAGGTCAAGCTGATAACAAGTCAAGCTGATAACAAGGTCAAGCTGATGATTGAGGTCAGCTGATAACAGAGGTCACGCTGATAAACAGAGGTCAAGCTGAAAACAGAGGTCAAGCTGATTACAGAGGTCAAGCTGATAACTGAGGCCAAGCTGTTAACAGAGGTCAAGCTGATTACAGAGGTCAAGCTGAATAACAGAGGTCAAGCTGACAACAGAGGTCAAGCTGATAACAGAAGGTCAAGCTGATGATTGAGGTCAGCTGATAACAGAGGTCCAAGCTGATGACAGAGGTCAAGCTTGATAACAGAGGTCAAGGCTGATAACAGAGGTCACGCTGATGACAGAGGTTCAAGCTGATAACAGAGTTCAAGCTGATAATATAGGTCACGATGATAATAGAGGTCAAGCTGATAATATAGGTCACGATGATAATAGAGGTCAAGCTGATAATATAGGTCACGATGATAATAGAGGTCAAGCTGATAATATAGGTCACGATGATAATAGAGGTTCAAGCTGATAACAGAGGTCACGCTGATGACAGAGGTCAAGCTGAAAACAGAGGTCAAGATGATAACAGAGGTCACGCTGATAACAGAGGTCCAAGCTGATAACAGAGGTCCAAGCTGATGACAGAGGTCAAGCTGATTACAGAGGTCAAGCTGATTACAGAGGTCAAGCTGATTACAGAGGTCAAGCTGATGATTGAGGTCAGCTGATAACAGAGGTCAAGCTTGATAACAGAGGTCAACTGATAACAGAGGTCAAGCTTGATAACAGAGGTCACGCTGATAACAGAGGTCACGCTGATAACAGAGGTCCAAGCTGATAACAGATGTCAAGCTGATAATAGAGGTCAAGCTGATTACAGAGGTCAAGCTGATTACAGAGGTCAAGCTGACAACAGAGGTCAAGCGATAACAGAGGTCAAGCTGCTAACAGAGGTCAAGCTGATTACAGAGGTCAAGCTGATTACAGAGGTCAAGCTGATAACAGAGGTCAAGCTGACAACAGAGGTCAAGCTGAAAACAGAGGTCAAGCTGATTACAGAGGTCAAGCTGACAACAGAGGTCAAGCTGATAACTGAGGCCAAGCTGTTAACAGAGGTCAAGCTGACAACAGAGGTCAAGCTGACAACAGAGGTCAAGCTGATAACCAGAGGTCAAGCTGATTACAGAGGTCAAGCTGATAATATAGGTCACGATGATAATAGAGGTTCAAGCTGATAACAGATGTCAAGCTGATAATATAGGTCACGATGATAACAGAGGTCACGCTGATGACAGAGGTTCAAGCTGATAACAGAGGTCAAGCTGATAACAGAGGTCAAGCTGATGACAGAGGTCAAGCTGATAACAGAGGTCAAGCTGATAACAGAGGTCAAGCTGATGACAGAGGTCAAGCTGATAACAGAGGTCAAGCTGATAACAGAGGTCAAGCTGATAACAGAGGTCAAGCTGATAATAAAGGTCAAGCTGATAACAGAGGTCAAGCTGATAACAGAGGTCAAGCTGATGACAGAGGTCAAGCTGATAACAGAGGTCAAGCTGATGACAGAGGTCAAGCTGATAACAGAGGTCAAGCTGATGATTGAGGTCAGCTGATAACAGAGGTCAAGCTGATAACTGAGGCCAAGCTGTTAACAGAGGTCAAGCTGATGATTGAGGTCAGCTGATAACAGAGGTCAAGCTGATAACAGAGGTCAAGCTGATAACAGATGTCAAGCTGATAATATAGGTCACGATGATAACAGAGGTCAAGCTGATAACAGAGGTCAAGCTGATAAGAGGTCACGATGATAATAGAGGTCAAGCTGATAACAGAGGTCAAGCTGATAACAGAGGTCAAGCTGATAAGAGGTCACGATGATAATAGAGGTCAAGCTGATGACAGAGGTCAAGCTGATAACAGAGGTCAAGCTGATAAGAGGTCACGATGATAATAGAGGTCAAGCTGATGACAGAGGTCAAGCTGATAACAGAGGTCAAGCTGATGACAGAGGTCAAGCTGATAACAGAGGTCAAGCTGATGACAGAGGTCAAGCTGATAACAGAGGTCAAGCTGATAACAGAGGTCAAGCTGATAACAGAGGTCAAGCTGATGACAGAGGTCAAGCTGATAACAGAGGTCAAGCTGATAACTGAGGCCAAGCTGTTAACAGAGGTCAAGCTGATGATTGAGGTCAGCTGATAACAGAGGTCAAGCTGATAACAGAGGTCAAGCTGATAACAGATGTCAAGCTGATAATATAGGTCACGATGATAACAGAGGTCAAGCTGATAACAGAGGTCAAGCTGATAAGAGGTCACGATGATAATAGAGGTCAAGCTGATAACAGAGGTCAAGCTGATAACAGAGGTCAAGCTGATAAGAGGTCACGATGATAATAGAGGTCAAGCTGATGACAGAGGTCAAGCTGATAACAGAGGTCAAGCTGATGACAGAGGTCAAGCTGATAACAGAGGTCAAGCTGATGACAGAGGTCAAGCTGATAACAGAGGTCAAGCTGATAACAGAGGTCAAGCTGATAACAGAGGTCAAGATGATAACAGAGGTCAAGCTGATAACAGAGGTCAAGCTGATGACAGAGGTCAAGCTGATAACAGAGGTCAAGATGATAACAGAGGTCAAGCTGATAACAGAGGTCAAGCTGATGACAGAGGTCAAGCTGATAACAGAGGTCAAGCTGATCATAAAGGTCAAGCTGATAACAGAGGTCAAGCTGACAACAGAGGTCAAGCTGACAACAGAGGTCAAGCTGATAACAGAGGTCAAGCTGATAACAGAGATCAAGCTGATAATAGAGGTCAAGCTGATAACAGAGGTCAAGCTGACAACAGAGGTCAAGCTGATAACAGAGGTCAAGCTGATAACAGAGGTCAAGCTGATGACAGAGGTCAAGCTGATAACAGAGGTCAAGCTGACAACAGAGGTCAAGCTGATAACAGAGGTCAAGCTGATAACAGAGGTCAAGCTGATAACAGAGGTCAAGCTGATAACAGAGGTCAAGCTGATGACAGAGGTCAAGCTGATAAAAGAAGCTTTGGTCCGATAAACGATAATGGCTTATGAGCTGAGCTGCTCACAATGCTCACCACAGATGTTGGTCATGATGCTCATAATGTGACTCATATAATGTGACTCATAGTGACTCATAATGACTCATATAAAGTGACTCATAATGGGACATATAATGGTGACTCATAATATGACTCATAATGAGACATATGATAGTAACTTATAATGTGACTCATATAGTGACTCATAATGACTCATATAAAGTGACTCACAATAGGATATATAACTGTGCCTCATAATGAGACATATGATAGTGACTTATAATGTGACTCATATAGTGACTCATAATGACTCATATAAAGTGACTCATAATAGGACATATAATGGTGACTCATAATATGACTCATAATGAGACATATGATAGTAACTTATAATGTGACTCATATAGTGACTCATAATGACTCATATAAAGTGACTCACAATAGGATATATAACTGTGCCTCATAATGAGACATATGATAGTGACTTATAATGTGACTCATATAGTGACTCATAATGACTCATATAAAGTGACTCATAATGGGACATATAATAGTGACTCATAATATGACTCATAATGAGACATATGATAGTAACTTATAGTATGATTCATATAGTGACTCATAATGACTCATATAAAGTGACTCACAATAGGATATATAACTGTGCCTCATAATGAGACATATGATAGTGACTTATAATGTCACTCATAATGACTCATAATGACTCATATAAAGTGACTCATAATGGGATATATAAGTGACCCATAATATGACTCATAATGAGACATATGATAGTAACTTATAGTGTGATTCATATAATGTGACTCATAATGACTCATATGACTCATAATGTGACTCATAATGACTCATAATGACTCATAATGTACAGGAGCTGAGTATTGTAGAAAGTATGGTGGTGTATTATCATTATTATCATTATTATCATTATCATTATTATTATTATCATTATTATTATCATTATCATTATTATTATTATTATTATTATTATTATCATCATCATCAATGATAATAATATCACCATTATTTCTAATATCATTATCATAATTTTCATTATTGATGAGAGCGAGTGAGATAAATATTTGTCTATCCCTCGCGCTACCTCAGTACGTGGGAAACGGCGATGGCGAACAAAAATTACCTTTATCATTATCATTAAACTGGCGTTTAGATATTAATGATGTAATAAGGTAATGATTAATATATTTATGATGTTATGATAAAATATATATATTTATAATGTTATACTAACATATATACATATTTATGATGTTATGATAATATATATATATATATATATATATATATATATATATATATATATATATATATATATATATATATATCTTTTCTTTCATACTATTCGCCATTTCCCGCATTAGCGAGGTAGCGTTAAGAACAGAGGACTGGGCCTTTGAGGGAATATCCTCACCTGGCCCTCTTCTCTGTTCCTTCTTTTGGAAAATTAAACAAAAAAAAAAAAAAATGAGAGGGGAGGATTTCCAGCCCCCCGCTCCCTTCCCTTTTAGTCGCCTTCTACGACACGCAGGGAATACGTGGGAAGTATTCTTTCTCCCCTATCCCTGTATATATATATATATATATATATATATATATATATATATATATATATATATATATATATATATATATATATATATATGATGTTATGATAAGACAGAAGAGAATAAGGAAGTAATGCAGTTATTTAGGATGATAAAATAACCCGAGCAACATTACTTATCAATTACCCAACTTCTCACAAAACATCACACACTTGGATGTTATACACTCATGGATGTTATACACACATGGATGTTATACACTCATGGATGTTATACACTCATGGATGTTATACACTCATGGATGTTATACACACATGGATGTTATACACTCATGGATGTTATACACACATGGATGTTATACACTAATGGATGTTATACACTAATGGATGTTATACACTCATGGATGTTATACACTCATGGATGTTATATACACATGGATGTTATACACACATGGATGTTATACACTCATGGATGTTATACACTCATGGATGTTATACACTAATGGATGTTATACACACATGGATGTTATACACTCATGGATGTTATACACTCATGGATGTTATACACTCATGGATGTTATACATACATGTATGTTATACACTCATGGATGTTATACACTCATGGATGTTATACACACATGGATGTTATACACACATGGATGTTATACACTCATGGATGTTATACACTCATGGATGTTATACATACATGGATGTTATACACTCATGGATGTTATACACTCATGGATGTTATACACACATGGATGTTATACACTCATGGATGTTATACACTCATGGATGTTATACACTAATGGATGTTATACACTAATGGATGTTATACACACATGGATGTTATACACACATGGATGTTATACACTCATGGATGTTATACACTCATGGATGTTATACACTCATGTATGTTATACATACATGTATGTTATACACTCATGGATGTTATACACTCATGGATGTTATACACACATGGATGTTATACACACATGGATGTTATACACTCATGGATGTTATACACTCATGGATGTTATACACTCATGGATGTTATACACACATGGATGTTATACACACATGGATGTTATACACTAATGGATGTTATACACTCATGGATGTTATACACACATGGATGTTATACACACATGGATGTTATACACACATGGATGTTATACCCATGGATGTTATACACTCATGAATGTTATACACACATGGATGTTATACGCACATGGATGTTATACACTCATGGATGTTATACACTCATGGATGTTATACACACATGGATGTTATACAATCATGAATGTTATACACACATCGATGTTATATGCACATGGATGTTATACACTCATGGATGTTATACACACATGGATGTTATACAGTCATGAATGTTATACACACATGGATGTTATACACACATGGATATTATACACTTATGGATGTTATACACACATGAGTGTAATACACACATGGATGTTATACACACATGGATGTTATACACACATTGATGTTATACACACATGGATGTAATACACACATGGACGTTATACACACATGGATATTATACCCATGGATGTTATACACACATGGACGTTATACACACATGGATATTATACCCATGGATGTTATACACACATGGATGTTATGCACACATGAATGTTATACACACATGAATGTTATACACACATGGATGTTATACACACATGAATGTTATACACACACGGATGTTGGGTGGCTGGGGCGAACGCCAGGTGAGCGCTGGTGCTGTGAACGCCAGGGGTTCGCCCGGGCGCTGATATACGTCGCGTTGTGGATGACCAGGGGATGTAAACACAACAACGATCCTTCTATATACTTTGAACCTAAAGATCTGTCGAGCCTTCTGGCACACACCGCACTGTACGAACGAACATGTTAAGACACACACGGAACAATGGCTGGCATTCACCCCTGTGTGTGTGTGTGTGTGTGTGTGTCATAGAAACAGCACTGACTACTGGAAAGGCCAATAAGATATCATTATCATTATCATTATCATCATTATTATCTCATCATTATCATTGTCATCATCATTAGCATTGTCAGAGTTTAGCGTTCTCACCGGAAGCGAAGGCAGTGCACGAGAGTGGGGGCGTTATTGTGAACGCGAGGTGAACACAAGAACAGGGAGACGGCCCTGTGAACACGAGGTGAACACAAGTACATAGAGAACATGGAGACAGCCCTGTGAACGCGAGGTGAACACAAGAACATGCAGACGGCCCTGTGAACTCATGGTGAACACAAGTACATGGAGACAGCCCTGTGAACGCAAGGTGAACACAAGAACATGGAGACAGCCTTATGAACGCGAGGTGAACACAAGAACATGCAGACGGCCTTGTGAATGCGAGGTGAACACAAGAACATGGAGACAGCCCTGTGAACGCAAGGTGAACACAAGAACATGGAGACAGCCTTATGAACGCGAGGTGAACACAAGAACATGCAGACGGCCTTGTGAATGCGAGGTGAACACAAGAACATGGAGACAGCCCTGTGAACGCGAGGTGAACACAAGAACAGAAGACGTGACAGTAGAGCACAAGACACGCTCACATTACCCACTTGTGTATACATGAATAACACATGATATACACAAACGTTTATTCATACGTGGTTCATACATGATATACACCTGGTCTTCGAGGAGAGTTGGGTAGGGCTATAAGACCAATCAGGTGTCAGGCCTGGGTCATTAAGGTCAACCTCAAACTACCTCCAACAATCGTTAAATCATCAACATCATCTTCACAAGTTAATATAATTCTCAGACCACATGAGTTCTACGCCCGTGATTATATTAATGTAACTTTTTTCGGATAATTTCAAGAATAAGAAAAGATAATTTCCCTCCACAATTTTGTATCATCACCATGATATAAATAAAGATAAAAAAGATAAGACCAGATGATAACAACAAGAAATAAGATAACAGTTATCTCCAATTTTAGAATTCAATTTCAAATAAAGAAAAGATGAATAAGAACACATTATATAGAATATATATTTCTAATTCCAATTATCTGCATAGCAATCGTACATAGCTTTATCGACAATTATCCTAGACGGTAATTTGATTTAGAAGAAAAGTAGATAAATAATAATCGCATACCCTTCATTTATCTGAACTAGAGACAATTACGATTTATCGCAAATAAAGAACAACCAGATGTATTGAGAACATTAAGATAATCCAATTAATACGCTCACGATCGCCAAATAAGCCAGCCATACCTGAACACACGGCAATGACTATAATTCAATATATAATTCAATATATAATTCCATTTCTCTCCGGCAAATGCGCGCAATATTCCAATGCCTCTAAGCCACATCAGCTACCGCCGATAACCCGATCCTTCTCTCGATCGCAAATCTTTACCGATCGTCGTGTCTCATCGTCTTCAACCCTGTTATCAATTAACTCTAAAAGAATCGGAAACTGTTTTCAGACTGGAATTCGTTTTTCGTTCCTTTTTTTTTTCACTGAAAATTCACCCCGACGTGATAGACTTTATAGTGAGACACTGACGGGTTAGAGGGTGCGTGTGTATCTGTCTCAGAAATGTATTATGTAATTTTATACATATATATATATATATATATATATATATATATATATATATATATATATATATATATATATATATATACCTATTAGTCCACGGGAAAATGAAACACGATATGTTCCCAAGTGCACTTTCGTGTAATAATCACATCATCAGGGGAGATACAAGAAAGGAATATAAGTCAGTTGATATACAACGAAGAGACGTGGCTAGGACGCCATTTGGTAAACTTGTGATTGTCCAAGACAGACAACGAGCGTATCATAAACTTATGATGTGGAACAAAAGAGGAATTGTTTACAAATTCTATCAACAATAAAGCTATTCAATTTGTATATACCTTCAATGATATTAAGGTTATAATTCTTCGTGCACTTAGTTATAGAAGATTCAATTATATTTCTCGTGGTATTGGAATTAATAACTGAGATGACATTACTCCAGTCGGTACAATGATCATAGTTTTTAACGTGATGAAACAAGGCATTTGATTGTTGTCCTGTTCTTGTACTATATAAGGCAACATTTATATTAAAGTACTCTAGATCTTTCATTGATAAATCCCTTAAGTTAGCAAAGAAATCATTAGAGTTGAACCCAAATCTCCCAATGACACCAGAATCTTTTAGTTCTCCCTTTTAATGATTATTTTACTTTACTTCCCATGTTGCTTAAATCTTTTTATGTCAATGTTGCCTCAGCAACAATAATACTATAAAGAATATCTTAATCAGGAACTCACCAGAAAGTTCTCCTGGATGCATGTATAAAGTACCATGTAGAAACTGTGATAAGTTGTGTTGGTCAGACTGGTAAGGATCTTTCTGTTAGACATAAGCAATATAAATATAGTATAAGAACGGGACAAGAGTCAAATGCCTTGTTTAATCATGTTAAAAACAATGATCATTGTATGGACTGGAGTAATGCTATCTCAGTTATTAACTCCAATACCACGAGAAATATCAACGAGTCTTCTAATAATATGTACACAAAAATATATAACCTTAATATTAGTGAAGGTCTATACAAACTGGGTAGCATTACTGTTGCTAAAATTTGTAAACAATTCGCCTTCTTGTCCACATCATAAGTTTATGTTACTCTCGTTGTCTGTCTTGGACAATCGCTTGTTTACCAAATGGCGTCCTAGCTACGTCTCTTCGATGTATATCAACTGACTTATATTTCATTCTTGTATCTCCCTTGATGATGTGATTATTACAAGAAAGTGCACTTGGGAACCTATCGTGTTTTCATTTTCCCGTGTACTCATAGGAATATACTCGATCATATATATATATATATATATATATATATATATATATATATATGAATACGAATAAAGTGTATATGAACGCGCACCTTCATAGAACATACAAAGCTCCAACAGCCAGGATCGAACCTGGGACCCCTTGTGCAAGAGGCAGGCATGCTAACCGCTTGGCTAAGGGACTGTATAATAGGAAACAACTATTCGAAATACTAAGTACTCGAATACCCTTCGTCTCACTATGGTGAGCAACGGGGTCTATCGGTTGTTTCCTATTATACAGTCCCTTGATATATATATATATATATATATATATATATATATATATATATATATATATATATATATATATATATATATATATATATATATATATATTTATATATATATATATATATATATATATATATATATATTTATATATATATATATATATATATATATATATATATATATATATATATATATATATGATCGAGTTTATATGGGGATAGGGGAGAAAGAATACTTCCCACGTATTCCCTGCGTGTCGTAGAAGGCGACTAAAAGGGGAGGGAGCGGGGGGCTGGAAATCCTCCCCTCTCGTTTTTTTTTTTTTTTTTTTTTTTTTTTCCAAAAGAAGGAACAGAGAACGAGGCCAGGTGAGGATATTCCCTCAGAGGCCCAGTCCTCTGTTCTTAACGCTACCTTGATAACGCGGGAAATGGCGAATAGTATGAAAGAAAAGATATATATATATATATATATATATATATATATATATATATATATATATATATATATATATATATATATGGAAAATCACAGTTAACGCTGCTGGATGTTTGACGATGACGCTTTTCATAGATGAAGAGGGGGGGCAGTTGTGCCCCACACACACACACACACACACACCAGAGCAGCAGGTCGCCCACACCTTCCCGCCACAGTTGTTATATGGTCGTCTTGCACGGCCTAACCCTAAGAGATGTCGGTCATATAGGCGGTTTGTAAGGCTCATTGATGACCCTGAGCGCCTCGTCTGTTGGTGCTCAGTGTGGTGGCATTATATTCGACCTAGCCTGGCCTGTGGTGGTGGTGCGTGGGGAGGAGGGGTTGCTGTGTGGCCCAGCCTGGCCTGTGGTGGTGGTGCGTGGGGAGGAGGGGTTGCTGTGTGGCCCAGCCTGGCCTGTGGTGGTGGTGCGTGGGGAGGAGGGGTTGCTGTGTGTCCCAGCCTGGCCTGTGGTAGTGGTGCATGGGGAGGAGGGGTTGCTGTGTGGCCCAGCCTGGCCTGTGGTGGTGGTGCGTGGGGAGGAGGGGTTGCTGTGTGGCCCAGCCTGGCCTGTGGTGGTGGTGCGTGGGGAGGAGGGGTTGCTGTGTGGCCCAGCCTGGCCTGTGGCGGTGTGGGCGGTTGCAGTGTCGTGGGAGGGAGGGGTTGCTGTGTGGCCCAGCCTGGCCTGTGGTGGTGGTGCGTGGGGAGGAGGGGTTGCTGTGTGGCCCAGCCTGGCCTGTGGTGGTGGTGCGTGGGGAGGAGGGGTTGCTGTGTGGCCCAGCCTGGCCTGTGGCGGTGTGGGCGGTTGCAGTGTGGCCCAGCCTGGCCTGCGGTGGTGTGTGGGAGTTGCAGTGTGGCCCAGCCTGGCCTGTGGTGGTGTGTGGGGAGTTGCAGTGTGGCCCAGCCTGGCCTGTGGTGGTGTGTGGGGAGTTGCAGTGTGGCCCAGCCTGGCCTGTGGTGGTGTGTAGGGGGTTGTTGTGTGGGTGAGACCAGACATGAGAGACGTGTGTAGCTGCCAGACACTTGGTCTCTCATCCAGTGAGGCGTCAAACCACATCCTCAGATCCTGGTTACCGCTAGACACATCTGCTCGCCCCTGGGTAGGCCACCGAACACATCCCCCAGCTCCTGGGTGGCGTGAAACACGTCCCCCAGCTCCTGGGTGGCGTGAAACACATCTCCCAGCTCCTGGGTGGCGTGAAACACATCTCCCAGCTCCTGGGTAGGCCGCCGAACACATCCCCCAGCTCCTGGGTGGCGTGAAACACGTCTCCCAGCTCCTGGGTGGCGTGAAACACGTCCCCCAGCTCCTAGGTGGCGTGAAACACGTCTCCCAGCTCCTGGGTAGGCCGCCGAACACATCCCCCAGCTCCTGGGTGGCGTGAAACACGTCTCCCAGCACCTGGGTGGCGTGAAACACGTCTCCCAGCTCCTGGGTGGCGTGGAACACGTCCCCCAGCTCCTGGGTGGCGTGAAACACGTCTCCCAGCTCCTGGGTAGGCCGCCGAACATATCCCCCAGCTCCTGGGTGGCGTGAAACACGTCTCCCAGCTCCTAGGTGGCGTGAAACACGTCTCCCAGCTCCTAGGTGGCGTGAAACATGTCTCCCAGCTCCTGGGTAGGCCGCCGAACACATCCCCCAGCTCCTGTGTGGCGTGAAACACGTCTCCCAGCTCCTGGGTGGCGTGAAACACGTCTCCCAGCTCCTGGGTGGCGTGAAACACGTCTCCCAGCTCCTGGGTGGCGTGAAACACGTCTCCCAGCTCCTGGGTGGCATGAAACACATCTCCTAGCTCCTGTTTGGCATGAAACACTTCTCCCAGCTCCTGGGTGGCGTGAAACACGTCTCCCAGCTCCTGGGTGGCGTGAAACACGTCTCCCAGCACCTGGGTGGCGTGGAACACGTCTCCCAGCTCCTGGGTGGCGTGAAACACATCTCCTAGCTCCTGGGTGGCGTGAAACACGTCTCCCAGCTCCTGGGTGGCGCCGACCACATTTCCCAGCTCCTGGGTGGCGCCGACCACACCTCCCAGCTCCTGGGTGGCGCCGACCACATCTCCCAGCTCCACAGATGTGTACACAGTGTGGCCTAGCCAACGTCGGTGGCCGACATGTCCGTTTCTGTGGCCGATCGTGGGACTTTTTCCGAAGACCATCCAGACCTCATGGCTTCTGTGACCTGGTCTGCGCTGGCCTGGGCGCGCGGGCCCCTCCCCATCCCACCCCCACCCTACCGTAAACCTTGCTTGACCTGGCGCGACCTGGTAACTTTGACCACCTAACCCAATCTGGTGTTTCCCCGACGGCGGCGGGCGGGTGAGACCCGCCTAAGTTAAGAGACGGACCAACACATGCCGTGTGAGATGCGTCTTCCACGACCTGGCCCCAGCCTGGTGGTGCCGGCTGTTGCCTGACCCGACCAGCAACACCCATGACCTGATCCGACCAGGTAGAAACGCTCACGACCTGACCCGACCTACCAGCAACACCCATGACCTGACCCGACCTACCGGCAGCACCCATGACCTGACCTAGCAGTAAGACTCATGACCTGACCTAGCATCAACACTCATGACCTCACCTAGCAACAACACTCATGACCTGACCTAGCAGCAACACTC
>NC_092229.1:42880550-43013830 GCF_036320965.1 Panulirus ornatus
TAAAACACAGCTTAACTAAGGTGCATACCTTTCCAACCACATATTCCCCAGAGGATTCTTTAATGGAAGTAACAGACAGGACATCAATTCCATAGCATAACTGTGAAAACAGCTGTGTCTTCCCAGATTCACATAATCCCATTAGTAGTACTCCCCGATGCTTGCTTGTTGCTCGGAATAAACGCCACAAAAATACTGAAATAAAAAATAAATGCTAATTAAAAATTTTAATGCATTATTGAATCGTCAGGTTCAAAGACTAATTAATCATACCACTTAATGAGATACCATACATGTTACAGTAAAGCATGATAATTAACATATTATTATACTTTATAGAACCTTCCAAAAGAAGGAACAGAGGGGGCCAGGTGAGGATATTCCAAAAAAAGGCCCAGTCCTCTGTTCTTAACGCTACCTTGCTAACGCGGGAAATGGCGAAAAGTTTAAAAGAAAGAAAAAAAGAGCCATAGTACTATACAGAACTGACAGAACTTAAAAAAGACACTGCATATGGCAGTACCTTTTTTATAACAAAACTTTCCAATCACAGAAAAGTCCTTACTAAAACTAAGCCTTGAATAAAAAAGAAAAGGGGGGAAAGAACAACTGAAAAGTGATCATCCATGGATGGCTGACATAAAACATACACCTATCACTTGTTCGGACTCTATAATAAAATTCTACTTGTTTGTATGTCAGTATACAATCCAAATAAAGCTGTAATACATGTAATAATGCAAAGTCAAGAAAAGCATACTTTCTGTTACTACTTATGCATTCCACTAAATTCCACCTTGTGTTGCTACATTTCAGTATGATAAGCTGGGTGAATTAAAATATCTACATAGGGGGTTGTTATTTCATGTGTGGCGGGGTGGCGATGGGAATGAATAAAGGCAGACAGTATGAATTATGCACACGTGTATATATGTATACATCTGTGTGTATATATATGTATACGTTGAGATGTATAGGTATGTATATTTGCGTGTGTGGACGTATATGTATATATATATGTGTATGTGAGTGGGTTGGGTCATTCTTTCGTCTGTTTCCTTGCGCTACCTCGCTAACGCGGGAGACAGCGACAAAGCAAATGGTCAGTCGAGGAAAATCTGAAATACGAAAGTTGCGGCAGCAGATGGAGGATCAACTGGATCGATTACTTGTCCAATTAGCTGATCTTGAGGAGTGCAAGGCAGAATTAGATCCAGAGGAGTATGAAGAAGTTCGTAAAGACACTGTTGAGCAGTTGAATGAATTTCAATCTTCACTGTCTCGCATGACCAGTGGTGATATGACACTGATTGATTCCTTCAGTGCCATGCAGCTGGCTATTCAGGCAGCTATATCTCAAGCTTTCAAAACACCAGAAGTTATTCAGATGTTTGCAAAGAAGCAGCCAGACCAGCTATGAGAAAAACTATACCAGATTGAGAGAGACCATAAGATTAGCAAGCTTGGTCTTGATTCTTACACACAGCAAAAGGTTGAAATTTTGAGTGCACTGCAGAAACTTAGTGAATCCTTAGCAGCACCAGAACAAAGTTTCCTTGATGTTCACGCATCATCCCCTATGAAGAACTTTGATCAGGTCACAAATGAGACAGTTTCTAGTCAGAAGGTGTTGGAAATGGGTCGACAGGGAATTCACCAATGAGGGTACTTATGTGATGACATAGTTATGGATGGAAGGAACCGTGCACTACACATTAATCAACAGGGCCTTTGAATATATATATATATATATATATATATATATATATATATATATATATATATATATATATATATTCCCTGGGGATAGGGGAGAAAGAATACTTCCTACGTATTCCCTACGTGTCGTAGAAGGCGACTAAAAGGGGAGGGAGCGGGTGGCTGGAAATCCGCCCCTCTCGTTTTTTTCAATTTTCCAAAAGAAGGAACAGAGAAGGGGGCCAGGTGAGGATATACCCTCAAAAGCCCAGTCCTCTGTTCTTAACGCTACCTCGCTAACGCGGGAAATGGCGAATAGTACGAAAGAAAGAAAAGAAAAGCGTCTGGGGTAAACCATGGAAAGCTGTGTAGGTATGTATATTTGCGTGTGTGGACGTATGTATATACATGTGTATGGGGGTGGGTTGGGCCATTTCTTTCGTCTGTTTCCTTGCGCTACCTCGCAAACGCGGGAGACAGCGACAAAGCAAAAAAAAAAAAAAATATATATATATATATATATATATATATATATACATATAATATGAGGGTGGTTCTTTCTTAGTCTGTTTCCTGGCGCTAAATCTATTGCAGGAAACGGTAATCAAGTATAAGAAAAATAATTTAGAGTTCATATACCGTATGGTGAAATTTTACCAGTGTCATGGGAATATACGCATTTATAAGGAAAAAGTAGTAGGAGCCAAATTGTCGGTAAGCATCAGAGAACGAGGTATCGGTAAGTATCAAGGAGCTAAATGTCGTCGTGTGATGATAAGTGTCGGTCAAATAAGTAAATCACATCATACCAACCTACGGTGAGTAGACCAATCAACACCGCCACCAGAATCTGGGCCTTAAAAATATTTTCGTCGTTGAATTCAGGCACATATTTGTTGAAAGTCTCCTTCAAGGATATTCTCTTCTTCTGTCTCACTTCTTCTGCCATAACTGTCGATGTCTTGTTTCTTGAATCCAAATATGCTGCAGAAGTCTCTTATTGTTGGAAGGCAGACGTCACTTTGTGCACAAAATCGTCAATGTAAGGATTAAGTCATGAAGAAAATATTTTACCTTAATCGACGTAAAACTAGATCTAGATATTTAACTTGCATGTGTTTTAAAGTTTTATTATCCTTAGGTAAAACTGATACATGAGTATGATACTAATTTAATTCAACTGGCAATATTGAACTGTATTGTGAACTGGAAACTTTGACACTGAGTCTGTGGATGACAACACTATAAAATGTGAATTTCGTGTTGCGTGACGAGACGTCATGCAGTAATACACCGTCTCTCGGTAACCGCACATATATATATGAATTTGCAGAGGAAACAATTTCGAAATATGTAATTTTTCAGCATACCATTTTGATAACGGGAAAAATTTCTATTTTCTTTATTAATTTGCAGTAAATTTTTAGACCGCGAGGAACAATCGCGCCAAATGGCCATATGTAGCCACATTACCGAATATACCGTAGAGTGTGGGTTAGATAATCCTAAAAAAAACTACCAGACATTGAGAAAATCAATAGCCTGGCTATTTAGATAAAAAGACAGGGTGCGGGCAATGGAAGTAGAAGAAATCAGAGAAATACGGAAAACAAAAGACTTAAGAAGGACATTATAAGACACAGACCTCTTCAGGACGAAGAGGAAGCCATTTTAGGAGGAAAACCGTAAAGAATATAAATATGAAAGTTAATCAGGTGGAATTATACCGAGAGTCATAAGAACTTAAACGATTCTAAATAAGGAATTACAACCACATACATCCTAAAAGATATATTACAGCAAAGAACAAACAGAAGAAAGGACAAATTTCTGTTGAAGGCCCAGATCCTAAAAGGCACTGATAAACAATATGTCATTTATCGAGTAAGTTCTGAAGAAAGTAATATGTAAAAAAAAAAAAAATAGCTCCGATGATTTGCAGTCTTCCAAAAACGGCCAAATGATCAAGAATAAACTTATTTTGAGAAGCTAATGAGACACTCTGGACTGTGCCAAATCAGCCATATATCGTAATCTAAAAGAACTTGTGTTTCATTTTCCCCGTGGACTCAGAAATATGCTTGATCATGCGCAAAACTGTGATCTTTTCATATATATATATATATATATATATATATATATATATATATATATATATATATATATATATATATATATATATATATCTTTTTATTTTCCCTAAAATTTAATGATACTCTCTCACCCCAACTCTCATTTGCCCTCTTTTTCACCTCTTGCACCTTTCTCTTGACCTCCTGTCTCTTTCTTTTATACATCTCCCACTCATTTGCATTTTTTCCCTGCAAAAATCGTCCAAATGCCTCACTCTTCTCTTTCACTAATAATCTTACTTCTTCATCCCACCACTCACTACCCTTTCTAATCAACCCACCTCCCACTCTTCTCATGCCACAAGCATCTTTTGCGCAATCCATCACTGATTCCCTAAATACATCCCATTCCTCCCCCACTCCCCTTACTTCCATTGTTCTCACCTTTTTCCATTCTGTACTCAGTCTCTCCTGGTACTTCCTCACACAAGTCTCCTTCCCAAGCTCACTTACTCTCACCACCCTCTTCACCCCAACATTCACAGACAAGGGAGCAAATGGGAACTTCAGTGAAGGGCGCAAATGGGGAGGTGATAACAAGTAGTGGTGATGTGAGAAAGAGATAGAGTGAGTATTTTGAAGGTCTGTTGAATGTGTTTGATGATAGAGTGGCAGATATAGGGTGTTTTGGTCGAGGTGGTGTGAAAAGTGAGAGGGTTAGAGAAAATGATTTGGTAAACAGAGAAGAGGTAGTAAAAGCTTTGCGGAAGATGAAAGCCGGCAAGGCAGCAGATTTGGATGGTATTGCAGTGGAATTTATTAAAAAAAAGGGGGGGGGGTGACTGTATTATTGACTGGTTGGTAAGGTTATTTAATGTATGTATGACTCATGGTAAGGTGCCTGAGGATTGGCGGAATGCGTGCATAGTGCCATTGTACAAAGGCAAAGGGGATAAGAGTGAGTGCTCAAATTACAGAGATATAAGTTTGTTGAGTATTCCTGGTAAATTATATGGGAGGGTATTGATTGAGAGGGTGAAGGCATGTACAGAGCATCAGATTGGGGAAGAGCAGTGTGGTTTCAGAAGTGGTAGAGGATGTGTGGATCAGGTGTTTGCTTTGAAGAATGTATGCGAGAAATACTTAGAAAAGCAAATGGATTTGTATATAGCATTTATGGATCTGGAGAAGGCATATGATAGAGTTGATAAAGATGCTCTGTGGAAGGTATTAAGAATATATGGTGTGGGAGGCAAGTTGTTAGAAGCAGTGAAAAGTTTTTATCGAGTATGTAAGGCATGTGTACGTGTAGGAAGAGAGGAAAGTGATTGGTTCTCAGTGAATGTAGGTTTGCGGCAGGGGTGTGTGATGTCTCCATGGTTGTTTAATTTGTTTATGGATGGGGTTGTTAGGGAGGTGAATGCAAGAGTTTTGGAAAGAGGGGCAAGTATGAAGTCTGTTGGGGATGAGAGAGCTTGGGAAGTGAGTCAGTTGTTGTTCTCTGATGATACAGCGCTGGTGGCTGATTCATGTGAGAAACTGCAGAAGCTGGTGACTGAGTTTGGTAAAGTGTGTGAAAGAAGAAAGTTAAGAGTAAATGTGAATAAGAGTAAGGTTATTAGGTACAGTAGGGTTGAGGGTCAAGTCAATTGGGAGGTGAGTTTGAATGGAGAAAAACTGGAGGAAGTGAAGTGTTTTAGATATCTGGGAGTGGATCTGGCAGCGGATGGAAACATGTATATATATATATAGGTATATATATATATATATATATATATATATATATATATATATATATATATATATATATATATATATATATATATATAGGTATGTATATGTGCTGTGTGTGGACGTGTATGTATATACGTGTGTATGTGGATGGGTTGGGCCATTTTTCGTCTGTTTCCTTGTGCTACCTCGCTGGCGCGGGAGACGGCGACAGGGCAAAGTGAATAAGTAGATAGATGTATAAAGGGGAGAAAGAATACTTCCCACGTATTCCCTACATGTCGTAGAAGGCGACTAAAAGGGAAGGGAGCGGGGGCTGGAAATCCTCCCCTCTCATTTTTTTTTTTAAATTTTCCAAAAGAAGGAACAGAGAAGGGGGCCGTGTGAGGATATTCCCTCAAAGGCCCAGTCCTCTGTTCTTAACGCTACCTCGCTAATGCGGGAAATGGCGAATAGTATGAAAAAAAGATATATATATATATATATATATATATATATATATATATATATAAAGTTCATATATTTTTCATTTTCAGCTATTTAATAATATTTATCTTGTTATCTCTTAGTCTGGCTATAAATTTGGCGTGAAAGATTTGTTTACATTCTGTGGTTGACGAGGTGGCCACATTGCCTGAGTTAGATCAGCTGACGAGAGGAAGGCTTCTTAGTGGCCAAGCCACAGGTGTAGTATAGAGAAGATTTTTTACCGTGTTATTATTGTTGAGAGAAGATAAAGCAAGGTAGGCAAAGCCTCTTAAACCTTAGAAAAATATCATAGTAAGTGAATTAATGGCTAAATGAAGGGTAGCCAACTAAGTGGCATATGGGTGTTGACCTTATGTATCCGTGATGATGCAGTGCATAAGGATTCTTAGGTAAAGGACCGCCACAAGACCCTGGTACCTGTCCCCGAATTCTCCAGACCCTAGAGCAGATATAACTTGTGTAGGAGTTTAGATTTTAGGAGTAGTGGGGACGCTGGGGCTAACAAGTAATTTAAGTTGTTTAAGTAATTTAAATGAAAAGGAATGATTTATAGCCTAAGATTAAAAGAGAAACTATTTTGCCTGACTGCTCTCATCAGATTGATTTCTCCAAGCATGGAAATATAACTCACTGTTCCCAGTGACTGATTGTAGTGCTCCGTACTGAGCTGATGTTTGTGGCCCTAAACCTTTACACCCTTATTTGAATTCCCAGCTGATGTACGACTCCATATCATACCCATAAGTATCACAAGCTGCAAACAGCACAGCTTGAAACAGTATCACATATCACAGTCACCCATATTTTGCCTGGCCACATTTATGTCCCAAAATAATGTGTTGCACCAAGCCACATTTGAATTTGAGGGGTAGCTAATGGGAAGTATGATCATTACTAGGTGGAGGCAGAAGTCGAAGATTTGTAGAGATTTTGGAAAAGAGGAAATCGCATGTGCAAAGAGAATGGTAAAATAGTGAGCTTGGAAAAGAGACTTGTGGGATGAAGTACCATGAGAGTTTAAGTGTAAAAGGTGAGAGTAAATTAAGCAAGGGGAGTGGGTGAAGAATGGGAAGTATTTAGGGAAGTAGTGCTAGTATGTGCAAGAAAAGTGTGTGGCCTGCAAAAGGTGGGAGGTGGGCTGGTGAGAAAGGGTAGTGATTAGTGGGGTGACAAAATAAAGTTGCAAATAAAATGAGATATATTGAAGTACTAAGATTTTATTTGGCCTGGTATACAAAAGGTCACAAACCTGCAATATAAATGATGAGAGGATGCAGACAGATTAGAGAAAAAGCCCAGAATTGTTGTTGACTTCAATATGCAAGATATGAATCGGACTGATCACACAGCATCTAAAAGATACTCACAACGTTTTCTGGAAAAATTAGATGAAAATTTTTTAACTACATATTATGGATATAACAAGATATAGAGGATTAGATCAGCCAAGCACGCTAGATCTAGTCATAACTAAAGATACTCAGTGTAGAAAATTTAAGCATTGAAAGTCCACCATGATGTAGTGACCATGGAGTGATTGTATTTGATTATTGAGTTGGATACAAACAAATTAATGTTGATCAGCTAGAAAAGCAGTTACTTCAATTCTGACTACAAGAGAATAAAGTATAATTTTAAAAGGACTGGAATGCTCTGTTTCAAAGTCAAAACACTATAGAAGCCTAGAAAAAGCTTAAAAGTATATATCGTGGTAAGTATGGGTGGTACTTACAAAGGAAGAATGCTTGTGATTGAGATATGTACAAGAGAAATTGGCAGGAAGTCAAGAGGAAGGTGCAGGGACTGAAAAAGAGGTTGTGCGAATGAGAGCTAGAGTGAATTAGTACAGTAAACTTTAGGGAGAATAAAATGTTTTGGAAGATTGAAATTGTAAGAAAAACAATGACATATAGAAACATCAATGAAGGGGGTAAATGGGGAAGTGGTGGCAAGCTGTAACTACTTATTTTTACTGCACAGGGTGGGACTTTTGCATTCATGGAGCCACATCTCGTGAGTATTACTATCAGACAACCTCTTGAATTTATGTATGATGTCTGCATTAACAGTGTCCTTAGTTAACCTGTTCCATCAGTCATTACTGTTCTACAGGTACACCACCGAATTTCCAGCAACTGATGGTTCGGCTTCTCCTTTAGTCCGGCAAAAATTACGTGAGGGAACTTGAAATTATTGCAGCCACCAGACTAGTTTACTAGGTGGCCACAGATGGCATTGTGTGTAGGGTGCACTTATTTACGTTCTTTACACTGCACTTGGTGGTGATACTGCAATTCTGTGAGATTCTTAGCTTTTTTTTTTTTTTTTTTTTTTTTTTTTTTTTTTTTTCCGCTGTCTCCCGCGTTTGCGAGGTAGCGCAAGGAAACAGACGAAAGAAATGGCCCAACCCACCCCCATACACATGTATATACATACGTCCACACACGCAAATATACATACTTACACAGCTTTCCATGGTTTACCCCAGACGCCTCACACGCCCTGATTCAATCCACCGACAGCACGTCAACCCCGGTATACCACATCGCTCCAACTCACCCTATTCCTTGCCCTCCTCTCACCCTCCTGCATGTTCAGGCCCCGATCACACAAAATCTTTTTCACTCCATCTTTCCACCTCCAATTTGGTCTCCCTCTTCTCCTCGTTCCCTCCACCTCCAACACATATATCCTCTTGGTCAATCTTTCCTCACTCATTCTCTCCATGTGCCCAAACCATTTCAAAACACCCTCTTCTGCTCTCTCAACCACGCTCTTTTTATTTCCACACATCTCTCTTACCCTTACGTTACTTACTCGATCAAACCACCTCACACCACACATTGTCCTCAAACATCTCATTTCCAGCACATCCATCCTCCTGCGCACAACTCTATCCATAGCCCACGCCTCGCAACCATACAACATTGTTGGAACCACTATTCCTTCAAACATACCCATTTTTGCTTTCCGAGATAATGTTCTCGACTTCCACACATTCTTCAAGGCTCCCAGAATTTTCGCCCCCTCCCCCACCCTATGATCCACTTCCGCTTCCATGGTTCCATCCGCTGCCAGATCCACTCCCAGACATCTAAAACACTTCACCCCCTCCAGTTTTTCTCCATTCAAACTCACCTCCCAATTGACTTGACTCCCAACCCCACTGTACCCAATAACCTTGCTCTCATTCACATCCACTCCTAACTCTCCCCTTCCACACACTTTACCAAACTCAGTCACCAGCTTCTGCAGTTTCTCACATGAATCACCCACCAGCGCTGTATCATCAGCGAACAACAACTGACTCACTTCCCAAGCTCTCTCATCCCCAACAGACTTCATACTTGCCCCTCTTTCCAAAACTCTTGCATTCACCTCCCTAACAACCCCATCCATAAACAAATTAAACAACCATGGAGACATCACACACCCCTGCCGCAAACCTACATTCACTGAGAACCAATCACTTTCCTCTCTTCCTATACGTACACATGCCTTACATCCTCGATAAAAACTTTTCACTGCTTCTAACAACTTGCCTCCCACACCATATATTCTTAATACCTTCCACAGAGCATCTCTATCAACTCTATCATATGCCTTCTCCAGATCCATAAATGCTACATACAAATCCATTTGCTTTTCTAAGTATTTCTCACATACATTCTCCAAGGCAAACACCTGATCCACACATCCTCTACCACTTCTGAAACCACACTGCTCTTCCCCAATCTGATGCTCTGTACATGCCTTCACCCTCTCAATCAATACCCTCCCATATGATTTACCAGGAATACTCAACAAACTTATACCTCTGTAATTTGAGCACTCACTCTTATCCCCTTTGCCTTTGTACAATGGCACTATGCACGCATTCCGCCAATCCTCAGGCACCTCACCATGAGTCATACATACATTAAATAACCTTACCAACCAGTCAACAATACAGTCACCCCCTTTTTAATAAATTCTTTTTTAATAGATTCTTAGCTTATTTTGCTTAAATTTAACCCTAGCTATGGCTTCTAAGACCTATGAAAGTGTTAGTCATGGTGTCCCACATGAACACCAGTCCATATTGATCCAAGATAAAGTAGAATTGTTAAAAAATGGACCGTGGTGTTTTGGTGCATAAGCTGTGTGACATTTACAGTATTAGTTCATCAACTGTTTATGAAATAAAGAAGCAAAGGAAGAAAATATTGAAATTCTATGCAGACCGATTCCAAGAAGCAAATGATGATTAGAAAAACTATGAAAGATGGTAAGAGTACTGAGCATGATTGAGTGATGATGGAATAGTTTCGACAGCATCTGAGTGATAGAATGGACTTGTCAGGTAGCATGATAATGGACCAGGCTAAGTTGTTCCATAAAGAACTTAAATTACAACATGAGCATGACTATAGTGAGGATGGCTTCAAAGCTTCAAGAAGCGCCATGGAATATCCATGGATAAAGTGTGTGGAGAAAAGCAGTCTGTAAACCATGAAGGAGCTGCCGAGTATGTGGACAAATTTGCAAAGCTTTTAGCCGATGAACACCTCAGTCTTGAGTAGGTGTATAATGCAGACAAAACTGCATTATTCTGGCGATGCACACCTAGGAAAACACTAACAACAGAAGAAGAAGAAGACCCCACAGAATTCAAACAATCTAAGGACAGACTTACCACCTTATGGTGTTCAAACATTTGATATTTGTTTAGTTTAGATTTCTAGCAGTCCATGGTATATTTTAGACACTTGGTAGATGTATGATTAGTGGTTAGAGGTGTGTTGATGAATCATTATTACATGACCAAGGTTGGTCTGGCAAAAGGGTTAATCTGGCAAGGCTTTGGAACCAATAATGCTGGAAAATCGGTGGTGTACCCATACTATGAAAATATTTCTTTACATCCTTATATACAGGTTTCATACATATGAAAATATTTCTTTACCTCCTAATATACAGGTTTCATACTTGATTTCATGTTATGTCCGTCGGTTACTTTGTTCCTACATCTCTTAGAGCCATTGACTTTCCACATAGTCAGTCTTTTTAAGAAATTTGAAGGATATGATCAGGTCATCCCTCAGTCTTCCATGGTAGGTGAGGTGATGCTTAGAATGGTTGGTGTTTGGATTCATTTCTGTCTGGGGTTAAAAGAGTGATTGAGAATTCTTTAGAGATGCAACCATTCTGTTCTTGTTGATCCATTATTCCAGTTGTGTATTGTATGTAGCGCTGCATGGTCATTACTGCTGTTGCAGTATCAGGGTGTTGTGATGTAATTGTAAGACCATCTTTATATGAAAGGACCTTCAGGATGTGGTGTGCTAGAAGTGATAGGAGGTCATATAAGAAGAGCTTTGAGTGGGTTGAAGGAAGAACTACTCCTTTAGGAACTTCCTTGTGCAGTGTAAGCCTAATGTTTTGATGGTCAAGCCATTGTGTGTAACTTTGTCATAGCAAATGATCATGAAACTGACCACTTGTATTTCCTTAGTTTTGTGGAGGATGGTGTTAGATAAATCCTGTATGAGGATATGTCAGGAACAGTGTTAAATGCTTTTTTTTATGTCTTTCCTCCAGTATTGTGTAGTAGGGGGCTATGGTTGGTTGAAGCTGCTTAAGACATGTGTATAGAGTGGTGGTGGATTGGTTGGGTCTGAGGCCATATTGTGTGGGTGAGACTGTGATCTGTACGATTCTTTGGTGGATCATCTTTTCTCAGTTTGGATAATAAAAGTGAGAGGGAACAGTTGGAGGAGGGGGCAGGGAGCTGGATGGTTTGGTGGGTTTTAGGTTTGATGTTATGTTACCAAGTTGCAGAATGTTAGAGAATTTGTTGTATGGTTGTTGAAGATATCTGTAAGTGCTTGCATTGCAGGTGGACCAAAATGTTTTTGAGAAAGATTACTGTTGTCAGGGCCTCTAGGAAGAGTGTACTTTGTTTCAGTTGCATTGACTGTATCATTGTGCATGAAGGTGAGTGAACAGCTGTTTCTGGGTGGATTCTGTGTAGGTATTTCATGACTTTTCTGTTTAGGGTGTGATTGGTTGTGGCTGATTTTTTAGTAGTGTCTCTTGAGTATGTTTGTGTGTTATAATGGAGAAGGAATTTCATTTGAATGTGTCCAGAGTGCCTCATGAGGAGGGCTGGACTGGTGCAATGAATGGATTTTCTTTAATGTGCACCAGAGCTGGTTGCTGTGGGTCTTATGATTCACATTGTTGAGGAAGGAGTGCCAGTTTTCAGTTTGTCTTTTATTGGGCAGGTTAGTGATGGTGGTATTTACAGTTTAGATTTTTTCTCTGATTTCTGTTAATGATGAGATGTATCTGAGCTGGTGTCTTAGCTTTTTGATGTGTGTAACTCATGGAGAAAATTTATATTTTATTTTTCTTTGCCCTTGTGGTATGTGCTTCTTTCTGGCTTAGAGGTGTTGATGAAATATGAGATTGCACAGTATAGGAATGACAAATCATCTTTACTGAAGTGTTGGAGCTTTGTGTTCATGTATTGTGTGAAGGCTGGCCAATCTGCTTTCCTTTAGTAGGGGTAATTTTTTTGGTAGTTGTGTTGATTGGATGGACTAGATCGAATGTTATCAGGATGGGCAAGTGGTCAGAGGATAGTTTGTTTAGCGTTTTCCAGTTAGTTCATGTGTGGAGTGCAGGTGAGATGTGTTATATCTGGCAAGGTCAGCTGCTAGAGGTGGTGGGTTTGGAGTCTTGTTGGCTGGTTGCATTGGTTGAAGATATTAAGAGGTTGCCATTCCAGGCATAGTGCAGTTGTGATCTGTGCAAGGTTATTGAACTTATACTTAAAAAACTCTGACCTCTTTGAAACCCCTAGGATTCTCATATTTGCCATTAACTAATAATTTCAACATGTCCCAGCAGCATTAGCAAACCCAAGAACTATAAGCCTTTCCTCAGAATCCTTAAAACCTGCTTTGGATATCTCACCTTCAGACTTCCCCTTCTGATTTTAGAAAACTTATCTCTGAGTCTTTCATGGCCACCTTTGGTTGTTGCTGTAATTTTTTAATTGTGAGTTCTCAATGGATGGGAGCAGGTAGCTGTGTTACTGATTGGTTGAGAGCGAACCTGTTAGTCGAGCAAGTCTTTGATGATCAGAGGATTGTCTAAAATGGGTAGATGAATGATGGCTTCCTTACCAATGTTGAGGGTAGGAATTATCTTAACTTGGTATTCCCCATGGAATATCTTGTTGCTCCTGGGACACTGACTTGGAGAGAAGAGGTTCCTGAACTTTCAAAACCTGCATTTTTCAGTTATTCAAGAGACATAAAGGCCTTGATACCTGGATGTGTAACTGTTAATTTTTTTTTGTTATTTTCTAAACTGAAGTTAAGCACAAAGATGATAACACTGTTTCAACATCTTTGAAGGCTTTGGCACTTCAGATGACTTGGATAAAGAAAACATATGGTAACTATGATATAGCACAGTTTAAACCATGTGCATCTACAGGATATATTTTAGGAGTAAAGCTGGCAGAATATCAGCTGAGATAGGGATTTTGAAAACTAAAAAATCTATTTTATTCAGCAAATCTTGTTCTCTTGTTGTTCCATACACATCAGATGGGATGATTAGCTGGTTAGATATCATGAAAAATGATATTGTGTAAGACTTGATATGGGTTAGGCATTTCTTACTTAATAGAATGGCATCTTCCAACAAATGAAAATCCAAAGCAATTATTATGAAGTCACTCACAAAACTTTTGTGAATGGCTCTCATATATTGTCTGATATGTTTCAAGTAAACCTGTGTCATTGCCAATGATGTTGACATGCTTCCTAAGGAACCCAGCCAGAATTGCCCAATATGTCACATCTAGTGCAGCATGTGGAGTGGATTAGACATACAGCTACACCGCCAAATTTCCGGCAACTAATGGTTCGGCACCTCCTTTAGTCCCGACAAAATTATGAGGGGACTTGAAATTACTGTGGCCACCAGATTAGTTTACTAGGTGGCCACAGATGGCACTGTCTGTAGGGTGTGCTTATTTACATTGTTTATGCCGCACTTGTTGGTGGTGATACTGCAATTCTTTGAGATTTCTAGCTTATTTTGCTTAAATTTAACCCTAATTATGGCTTCTAAGACATATGAGAGTGTCATTCGTGGTGTCAAACATAAACATCAGTCCATATCAGTCCAAGATAAAGTAGAACTGTTGAAAAAAATGGACCATGGTGTTTTGGTGCATAAGCTGTGTGACATCTACGATATTGGTTCATCAACTGTTTATGATGTAAAGAAGCAAAGGGAGAAAATATTGAAATTCTATGCTGACAGTGATTCCAAGAAGCAAATGATGATTAGAAAAATTATGAAAGATGGTAAGAGCACTGAGCACAATTGAGTGATGATGGAATGGTTTTGACAGCGTTGGAGTGATGGAGTGGACTTTTCAGGTAACATGATAATGGGCCAGGCTTAGTTGTTCCAGAAAGAACTTGGATTACAAAATGAGCATGACTATAGTGAAGGATGGCTTCAAAGATCCAAGAAGTGTCATGGAATATCCATGAATAAAGTGTGCAGAGAAAAGCAGTATGCAAACCATGATGGAGCTGCCAAGTATGTGGACGAATTTGCGAAACTCGTAGCTGACGAGCACCTCAGTCCTGAGTAGGTGTATAATATATTTCATTTGTTTATTTGATTTAAATTTCTAGCAGTCCATGGTATACTTTAGACACATGGGAGATATATGATTAGTGGGTTAGAGGTGTGTTGATGAATTAGTATTACGTGACCACGGTAGGTCTGGCAAGATGGTTAATCTGGCAAAGCTTTAGAACCAAGAGTGCCGGAAAATCGGTGGTGTACCTATAGTATGACCTGGTCATGTATAATCAGTTCATGTCAGTAATGTTGCATCAGTCATTGAGTTAACCTGAAATGCCCTCAAAGAGACCACCATGCACTTGTAACAAGTTTACAGGTCACACTAGCTTAAAGGTCATTAGAGACATTACAAGGAATTCCTCATTACCAAAAACTGAATATTTCTGACAGGCTGCTTTTAATTAGTTCCTTTTTTTGGATAATTATAAAAACCAAAACCACCCACCCGCTAGTAACTACAGGTGCTCCTTAACTTGTGATGGGGTTATGTTCCAATACACCCATCGTAAGTTGAAAATATCATAAGCCGAAAATAGTTTAATACATTTAACAATGTACATCTAACCTACTTAACATCATAGCTTAGCTTGGCCTACCTTAAACATTCTCAGAACACTTACCCTAGCCCACAGATGGATAAAAGCAACTAGTAAAAAGCCTGTTTTATGATAAAGTATTGAATATCTAACCATTGTGAAGTCAAAAACTCGGAAGTTGAATCACCGTAAGTCGAAGGTCATCTGTAACCATGCACTAGCCAGTTTTTTCTGATAGGGCTGAGGGCTTCCTAAAAAAGGTTAGGGGCTGCATGTGGCTCAAAAACCTTGTGTTGGGGACCCTGCTCTAAAAGATGTATTTTCACAGTCTCAACCTTCATAGTCTCACTTGGAATAACCTCATGCATTTGATGCTGTAGCTTAGCTATGATATATTTTCCAAGCACAAAAATGCATATCCCTCCCTTGTGTACCAACATGATCAGTATCCACAGTTCTGTGATCAGTACCTTCATGGAAGAATATGTTTCCTGTCTCCTATATGAATTAGGAATTTAGGATGCGATTACTTTCCTTCAGCAGATTGCTTCATTATAGACTCTCAGGTATTCTTTTATCTATCTTTCTCTTGCACCCACTCTGTATACTTTAATTTTTTTTTTCTTTTTTTTTTTCCAAAAGAAGGGACAGAGAAGGGGGCTAGGTGAGGATGTTCCCTCAAAGGCCCAGTCCTCTGTTCTTAACGCTACCTCGCTAATGCGGGAAATGGCGAATTGAATGAAAGAAAGATATATATATATATTTTTTTTTTTGTGCTTTGTCGCTGTCTCCCGCGTTTGCGAGGTAGCGCAAGGAAACAGACGAAAGAAATGGCCCAACCCCCCCCATACACATGTATATACATACGTCCACACACGCAAATATACATACCTACACAGCTTTCCATGGTTTACCCCAGACGCTTCACATGCCTTGATTCAATCCACTGACAGCACGTCAACCCCGGTATACCACATCGCTCCAATTCACTCTATTCCTTGCCCTCCTTTCACCCTCCTGCATGTTCAGGCCCCGATCACACAAAATCTTTTTCACTCCATCTTTCCACCTCCAATTTGGTCTCCCTCTTCTCCTCGTTCCCTCCACCTCCGACACATATATCCACTTGGTCAATCTTTCCTCACTCATTCTCTCCATGTGCCCAAACCACTTCAAAACACCCTCTTCTGCTCTCTCAACCACGCTCTTTTTATTTCCACACATCTCTCTTACCCTTACATTACTTACTCGATCAAACCACCTCACACCACACATTGTCCTCAAACATCTCATTTCCAGCACATCCACCCTCCTGCGCACAACTCTATCCATAGCCCACACCTAGCAACCATACAACTTTGTTGGAACCACTGTTCCTTCAAACATACCCATTTTTGCTTTCCGAGATAATGTTCTCGACTTCCACACATTCTTCAAGGCTCCCAGGATTTTCGCCCCCTCCCCCACCCTATGATTCACTTCTGCTTCCATGGTTCCATCCGCTGCCAGATCCACTCCCAGATATCTAAAACACTTTACTTCCTCCAGTTTTTCTCCATTCAAACTTACCTCACAATTGACTTGACCCTCAACCCTACTGTACCTAACAACCTTGCTCTTATTCACATTTACTCTTAACTTTCTTCTTTCACACACTTTACCAAACTCAGTCACCAGCTTCTGCAGTTTCTCACATGAATCAGCCACCAGCGCTGTATCATCAGCGAACAACAACTGACTCACTTCCCAAGCTCTCTCATCCACAACAGACTGTATACTTGCCCCTCTTTCCAAAACTCTTGCATTCACCTCCCTAACAACCCCATCCATAAACAAATTAAACAACCATGGAGACATCACACACCCCTGCTGCAAACCTACATTCACTGAGAACCAATCACTTTCCCCTCTTCCTACACGTACACATGCCTTACATCCTCGATAAAAACTTTTCACTGCTTCTAACAACTTGCCTCCCTCACCATATATTCTTAATACCTTCCAGAGAGCATCTCTATCAACTCTATCATATGCCTTCTCCAGATCCATAAATACTACATACAAATCCATTTGCTTTTCTAAGTATTTCTCACATACATTCTCCAAGGCAAACACCTGATCCGCACATCTGCTACCACTTCTGAAACCACACTGCTCTTCCCCAATCTGATGCTCTGTACATGCCTTCACCCTCTCAGTCAATACCCTCCCATATAATTTACCAGGAATACTCAACAAACTTATACCTCTGTAATTTGAGCACTCTCTCTTATCCCCTTTGCCTTTGTACAATGGCACTATGCACGCATTCCGCCAATCCTCAGGCACCTCACCATGAGTCATACATACATTAAATAACCTTACCAACCAGTCAACAATACAGTCACCCCCTTTTTTAATAAATTCCACTGCAATACCATCCAAACCTGCTGCCTTGCCGGCTTTCATCTTCCGCAAAGCTTTTACTACCTCTTCTCTGTTTACCAAATCATTTTCCCTAACCCTCTCACTTTGCACACCACCTCGACCAAAACACCCTATATCTGCCACTCTGTCATCAGACACATTCAACAAACCTTCAAAATACTCATTCCATCTCCTTCTCACATCACCACTACTTGTTATCACCTCCCCATTTACGCCCTTCACTGAAGTTCCCATTTGCTCCCTTGTCTTACGCACCCTATTTACCTCCTTCCAGAACATCTTTTTATTCTCCCTAAAATTTACTGATAGTCTCTCACCCCAACTCTCATTTGCCCTTTTTTTCACCTCTTGCACCTTTCTCTTGACCTCCTGTCTCTTTCTTTTATACTTCTCCCACTCAATTGCATTTTTTCCCTGCAAAAATCGTCCAAATGCCTCTCTCTTCTCTTTCACTAATACTCTTACTTCTTCATCCCACCACTCACTACCCTTTCTAATCAACCCACCTCCCACTCTTCTCATGCCACAAGCATCTTTTGCGCAATCCATCACTGATTCCCTAAATACATCCCATTCCTCCCCCACTCCCCTTACTTCCATTGTTCTCACCTTTTTCCATTCTGTACACAGTCTCTCCTGGTACTTCCCCACACAGGTCTCCTTCCCAAGCTCACTTACTCTCACCACCTTCTTCACCCCAACATTCACTCCTCTTTTCTGAAAACCCATACTAATCTTCACCTTAGCTTCCACAAGATAATGATCAGACATCCCTCCAGTTGCACCTCTCAGCACATTAACATCCAAAAGTCTCTCTTTCGCACGCCTGTCAATTAACACGTAATCCAATAACGCTCTCTGGCCATCTCTCCTACTCACATAAGTATACTTATGTATATCTCGCTTTTTAAACCAGGTATTCCCAATCATCAATCCTTTTTCAGCACATAAATCTACAAGCTCTTCACCATTTCCATTTACAACACTGAACACCCCATGCATACCAATTATTCCCTCAACTGCCACATTACTCACCTTTGCATTCAAATCACCCATCACTATAACCCGGTCTCGTGCATCAAAACCGCTAACACACTCATTCAGCTGCTCCCAAAACACTTGCCTCTCATGATCTTTCTTCTCATGCCCAGGTGCATATGCACCAATAATCACCCACCTCTCTCCATCAACTTTCAATTTTACCCATATTAATCGAGAATTTACTTTCTTACATTCTATCACATACTCCCACAACTCCTGTTTCAGGAGTATTGCTACTCCTTCCCTTGCTCTTGTCCTCTCACTAACCCCTGACTTCACTCCCCAGACATTTCCAAACCACTCTTCCCCTTTACCCTTGAGCTTCGTTTCACTCAGAGCCAAAACATCCAGGTTCCTTTCCTCAAACATACTACCTATCTCTCCTTTTTTCACATCTTGGTTACATCCACACACATTTAGGCACCCCACTCTTTTTTTTTTAATTTTCCAAAAGAAGGAACAGAGAAGGGGGCCAGGTGAGGATATTCCCTCAAAGGCCTAGTCCTCTGTTCGTAACGCTACCTCGCTATCGCGGGAAATGGCGAATAGTATGAAAAAAAAAAAATTTTTTATTATACTTTGTCGCTGTCTCCCGCGTTTGCGAGGTAGCGCAAGGAAACAGATGAAAGAAATGGCCCAACCCCCCCCATACACATGTATATACATACGTCCACACACTCCAATATACATACCTACACAGCTTTCCATGGTTTACCCCAGACGCTTCACATGCCTTGATTCAATCCACTGACAGCACGTCAACCCCGGTATACCACATCGCTCCAATTCACTCTATTCCTTGCCCTCCTTTCACCCTCCTGCATGTTCAGGCCCCGATCACACAAAATCTTTTTCACTCCATCTTTCCACCTCCAATTTGGTCTCCCTCTTCTCCTCGTTCCCTCCACCTCCGACACATATATCCTCTTGGTCAATCTTTCCTCACTCATTCTCTCCATGTGCCCAAACCACTTCAAAACACCCTCTTCTGCTCTCTCAACCACGCTCTTTTTATTTCCACACATCTCTCTTACCCTTACGTTACTTACTCGATCAAACCACCTCACACCACACATTGTCCTCAAGCATCTCATTTCCAGCACATCCATCCTCCTGCGCACAACTCTATCCATAGCCCACGCCTCGCAACCATACAACATTGTTGGAACCACTATTCCTTCAAACATACCCATTTTTGCTTTCCGAGATAATGTTCTCGACTTCCACACATTCTTCAAGGCCCCCAGAATTTTCGCCCCCTCCCCCACCCTATGATCCACTTCCGCTTCCATGGTTCCATCCGCTGCCAGATCCACTCCCAGATATCTAAAACACTTCACTTCCTCCAGTTTTTCTCCATTCAAACTCACCTCCCAATTGACTTGACCCTCAACCCTACTGTACTGTACCTAATATATGTACACATATGTATATTATTTTATTTATTTATTTTGCTTTGTCGCTGTCTCCCGCGTTTGCGAGGTAGCACAAGGAGACAGACGAAAGAAGTGGCCCAACCCACCCCCATACACATGTATATACATACACGTCCACACACGCAAATATACATACCTATACATCTCTATGTACACATATATATACACACACAGAGATATACATATATACACATGTACATAATTCATACTGTCTGCTTTTATTTATTCCCATCGCCACCTCACCACACATGGAATAACATCCCCCTCCCCCTCATGAGTGCTAGGTGGCGCTAGGAAAAGACAACAAAGGCCCCATTCGTTCACACTCAGTCTCTAGCTGTCATTTAATAATGCCCGAAACCACAGCTCCCTTTCCACATCCAGGCCCCACAGAACTTTCCATGGTTTACCCCAGATGCTTCACATGCCCTGGTTCAATCCATTGACAGCACGTCGACCCCGGTATATATATATATATATATATATATATATATATATATATATATATATATATATATATACATATATATATATATTTTTTTTTTTAAAACTATTTGCCATTTCCCGCGTTAGCGTGGTAGCATTAAGAACAGAGGATTGGGCCTTTTTTGGACTATCCTCACCTGGCCCCCTCTGTTCCTTCTTTTGGAAAATTAAAAAAAAAACAAGAGGGGAGGATTTCCAGCCCCCTGCTCCCTCCCCTTTTAGTCACCTTCTACGACACGCAGGGAATATGTGGGAAGTATTCTTAATCCCCTATCCCCAGGGATAATATATATATTATATATATATATATATATATATATATATATATATATATATATATATATATATATATATATATATATTACTGCTTCATGTGGTTCCCTTTGCCACTGGGTCACCCATGGTGTACTGCCCTCATGAAACAAAAGCTTCACCCATGACACAGCAGGTTTGTTTAAAGCCTAGGAGCCCATCAGCCTTAATAAAGTACCACAATAGGCTTGGATATATATATATATATATATATATATATATATATATATATATATATATATATATATATATATATCCCTGGGGATAGGGGAGAAAGAATACTTCCCACGTATTCCCTGCGTGTCGTAGAAGGCGACTAAAAGGGAAGGGAGCGGGGGGCTGGAAATCCTCCCCTCTCATTTTTTTATTTTAATTTTCCAAAAGAAGGAACAGAGAAGGGGGCCAGGTGAGGGTATTCCCTCAAAGGCCCAGTCCTCTGTTCTTAACGCTACCTCGCTATCGCGGGAAATGGCGAATAGTATGAAAAAAAAAAAAATATATATATATAAATTTATTCATTTATTATTATACTTTGTTGCTGTCTCCCGCTTTAGCGAGGTAACGCGAGGAAACAGACAAAAGAATGGCCCAACCCACCCATATACACATGTATATACATATATATACACACAGAGGCATATGCATATATGCACATGTACATGATTCATACTGTGTGCCCTTATTCATTCCCGTCGCCACCCCGCCACACATGAAATGAAAACCCCCTCCCCCCGCATGTGTGCGAGGTAGCGCAAGGAAAGACAACAAAGGCCATATTCGTTCACATTCAGTCTCTAGCTGTCATGTATAATGCACTGAAACCACAGCTCCCTTTCCACATCCAGGCCCCACAGAACTTTCCATGGTTTACCCCAGACGCTTCACATGCCCTGGTTCAATCCATTGACAGCACGTCGACCCCGGTATCTATATATATATATATATATATATATATATATATATATATATATATATATAAATTTATTCATTTATTATTATACTTTGTTGCTGTCTCCCGCTTTAGCGAGGTAATGCGAGGAAACAGACAAAAGAATGGCCCAACCCACCCATATACACATGTATATACATATATATACACACAGAGGCATATGCATATATGCACATGTACGTGATTCATACTGTGTGCCCTTATTCATTCCCGTCGCCACCCCGCCACACATGAAATGAAAACCCCCCTCCCCCCCGCATGTGTGCGAGGTAGTGCAAGGAAAGACAACAAAGGCCATATTCGTTCACATTCAGTCTCTTGTTATTACCTCCCTATATATATATATATATATATATATATATATATATATATATATATATATTTTCATACTATTCGCCATTTCCCGCGATAGTGAGGTAGCGTTAAGAACAGAGGACTGGGCCTTTGAGGGAATATCCTCACCTGGCCCTCTTCTCTGTTCCTTCTTTTGGAAAATTAAAAAAAAAAAAAAAAAAGACGAGAGGGGAGGATTTCCAGGCCCCCCCCCAACCCCCCCCGCTCCCTTCCCTTTTAGTCGCCCTCTACGACACGCAGGGAATAGATGGGAAGTATTCTTTCTCCCATATATATATATATATTTTTTTTTTTTTTTTTTTTTATACCTTGTCGCTGTCTCCCGCGTCTGCGAGGTAGCGCAAGGAAACAGACGAAAGAAATGGCCCAACCCCCCCCCCATACACATGTACATACACACGTCCACACACGCAAATATACATACCTACACAGCTTTCCATGGTTTACCCCGGACGCTTCACATGCTTTGATTCAATCCACTGACAGCACGTCAACCCCTGTATACCACATCGCTCCAATTCACTCTATTTCTTGCCCTCCTTTCACCCTCCTGCATGTTCAGGCCCCGATCACACAAAATCCTTTTCACTCCATCTTTCCACCTCCAATTTGGTCTCCCTCTTCTCCTCGTTCCCTCCACCTCCGACACATATATCCTCTTGGTCAATCTTTCCTCACTCATTCTCTCCATGTGCCCAAACCATTTCAAAACACCCTCTTCTGCTCTCTCAACCACGCTCTTTTTATTTCCACACATCTCTCTTACCCTTACGTTACTTACTCGATCAAACCACCTCACACCACACATTGTCCTCAAACATCTCATTTCCAGCACATCCATCCTCCTGCGCACAACTCTATCCATAGCCCACGCCTCGCAACCATACAACATTGTTGGAACCACTATTCCTTCAAACATACCCATTTTTGCTTTCCGGGATAATGTTCTCGACTTCCACACATTCTTCAAGGCTCCCAAAATTTTTGCCCCCTCCCCCACCCTATGATCCACTTCCGCTTCCATGGTTCCATCCGCTGACAGATCCACTCCCAGATATCTAAAACACTTCACTTCCTCCAGTTTCTCTCCATTCAAACTCACCTCCCAATTGACTTGACCCTCAACCCTACTGTACCTAATAACCTTGCTCTTATTCACATTTACTCTTAACTTTCTTCTTCCACACACTTTACCAAACTCCGTCACCAGCTTCTGCAGTTTCTCACATGAATCCGCCACCAGCGCTGTATCATCAGCGAACAACAACTGACTCACTTCCCAAGCTCTCTCATCCCCAACAGACTTCATACTTGCCCCTCTTTCCAAAACTCTTGCATTTACCTCCCTAACAACCCCATCCATAAACAAATTAAACAACCATGGAGACATCACACACCCCTGCCGCAAACCTACATTCACTGAGAACCAATCACTTTCCTCTCTTCCTACACGTACACATGCCTTACATCCTCGATAAAAACTTTTCACTGCTTCTAACAACTTGCCTCCCACACCATATATTCTTAATACCTTCCACAGAGCATCTCTATCAACTCTATCATATGCCTTCTCCAGATCCATAAATGCTACATACAAATCCATTTGCTTTTCTAAGTATTTCTCACATACATTCTTCAAAGCAAACACCTGATCCACACATCCTCTACCACTTCTGAAACCACACTGCTCTTCCCCAATCTGATGCTCTGTACATGCCTTCACCCTCTCAATCAATACCCTCCCATATAATTTACCAGGAATACTCAACAAACTTATACCTCTGTAATTTGAGCACTCACTCTTATCCCCTTTGCCTTTGTACAATGGCACTATGCACGCATTCCGCCAATCCTCAGGCACCTCACCATGAGTCATACATACATTAAATAACCTTACCAACCAGTCAACAATACAGTCACCCCCTTTTTTAACAAATTCCACTGCAATACCATCCAAACCTGCTGCCTTGCCGGCTTTCATCTCCCGCAAAGCTTTTACTACCTCTTCTCTGTTTACCAAATCATTTTCCCTAACCCTCTCACTTTGCACACCACCTCGACCCAAACACCCTATATCTGCCACTCTGTCATCAGACACATTCAACAAACCTTCAAAATACTCATTCCATCTCCTTCTCACATCACCACTACTTGTTATCACCTCCCCATTTACGCCCTTCACTGAAGTTCCCATTTGCTCCCTTGTCTTACGCACCCTATTTACCTCCTTCCAGAACATCTTTTTATTCTCCCTAAAATTTACTGATAGTCTCTCACCCCAACTCTCATTTGCCCTTTTTTTCACCTCTTGCACCTTTCTCTTGACCTCCTGTCTCTTTCTTTTATACTTCTCCCACTCAATTGCATTTTTTCCCTGCACAAATCGTCCAAATGCCTCTCTCTTCTCTTTCACTAATACTCTTACTTCTTCATCCCACCACTCACTACCCTTTCTAAACAGCCCACCTCCCACTCTTCTCATGCCACAAGCATCTTTTGCGCAATCCATCACTGATTCCCTAAATACATCCCATTCCTCCCCCACTCCCCTTACTTCCATTTTTCTCACTTTTTTCCATTCTGTACACAGTCTCTCCAGATACTTCTTCACACAGGTCTCCTTCCCAAGCTCACTTACTCTCACCACCTTCTTCACCCCAACATTCACTCTTTTTTTCTGAAAACCCATACTAATCTTCACCTTAGCCTCCACAAGATAATGATCAGACATCCCTCCAGTTGCACCTCTCAGCACATTGACATCCAAAAGTCTCTCTTTCGCACGCCTGTCAATTAACACGTAATCCAATAACGCTCTCTGGCCATCTCTCCTACTTACATAAGTATACTTATGTATATCTCGCTTTTTAAACCAGGTATTCCCAATGATCAGTCCTTTTTCAGCACATAAATCTACAAGCTCTTCACCATTTCCATTTACAACACTGAACACCCCATGCATACCAATTATTCCCTCAACTGCCACATTACTCACCTTTGCATTCAAATCACCCATCACTATAACCCGGTCTCGTGCATCAAAACCGCTAACACACTCATTTAGCTGCTCCCAAAACACTTGCCTCTCATGATCTTTCTTCTCATGCCCAGGTGCATATGCACCAATAATCACCCACCTCTCTCCATCAACTTTCAATTTTACCCATATTAATCGAGAATTTACTTTCTTACATTCTATCACATACTCCTACAACTCCTGTTTCAGGAGTATTGCTACTCCTTCCCTTGCTCTTGTCCTCTCACTAACCCCTGACTTCACTCCCCAGACATTTCCAAACCACTCTTCCCCTTTACCCTTGAGCTTCGTTTCACTCAGAGCCAAAACATCCAGGTTCCTTTCCTCAAACATACTACCTATCTCTCCTTTTTTCACATCTTGGTTACATCCACACACATTTAGGCACCCCACTCTGAGCCTTCGAGGAGGATGAGCACTCCCCGCGTGACTCCTTCTTCTGTTTCCCATTTTAGAAAGTTAATACAAGGAGGGGAGGATATATATATATATATATATATATATATATATATATATATATATATATATATATATATATATATATATATTATCCCTGGGGATAGGGGGGAAAGAATACTTCCCACGTATTCCCTGCGTGTCGTAGAAGGCAACTAAAAGGGGAGGGAGCGGGGGGCTGGAAATCCTCCCTTCTTTTTTTTTTTTTTTTTATTTTCCAAAAGAAGGAACAGAGAAGGGGGCCAGGTGAGGATGTTCACTCAGAGGCCCAGTCCTCTGCTCTTAACGCTACCTTACTGATGCGGGAAATGGCCAATAGTTTGAAAAAAAAAAAATAATTATACATGTATATATATATATATATATATATATATATATATATATATATATATATATATATATATTTTTTTTTTTTTTATACTTTGTCGCTGTCTCCCGCATTTGCGAGGTAGCGCAAGGAAACAGACGAAAGAAATGGCCCAACCCCCCCCCATACACATGTATATACATACGTCCACACACGCAAATATACATACCTACACAGCTTTCCATGGTTTATCCCAGACGCTTCACATGCCTTGATTCAATCCACTGACAGCACGTCAACCCCGGTATACCACATCGCTCCAATTCACTCTATTCCTTGCCCTCCTTTCACCCTCCTGCATGTTCAGGCCCCGATCACACAAAATCTTTTTCACTCCATCTTTCCACCTCCAATTTGGTCTCCCTCTTCTCCTTGCTCCCTCCACCTCCGACACATATATCCTCTTGGTCAATCTTTCCTCACTCATCCTCTCCATGTACCCAAACCACTTCAAAACACCCTCTTCTGCTCTCTCAACCACGCTCTTTTTATTTCCACACATCTCTCTTACCCTTACGTTACTCACTCGATCAAACCACCTCACACCACACATTGTCCTCAAACATCTCATTTCCAGCACATCCATCCTCCTGCGCACAACTCTATCCATAGCCCACGCCTCGCAACCATACAACATTGTTGGAACCACTATTCCTTCAAACATACCCATTTTTGCTTTCCGAGATAATGTTCTCGACTTCCACACATTCTTCAAGGCCCCCAGAATTTTCGCCCCCTCCCCCACCCTATGATCCACTTCCGCTTCCATGGTTCCATCCGCTGCCAGATCCACTCCCAGATATCTAAAACACTTCACTTCCTCCAGTTTTTCTCCATTCAAACTCACCTCCCAATTGACTTGACCCTCAACCCTACTGTACCTAATAACCTTGCTCTTATTCACATTTACTCTTAACTTTCTTCTTCCACACACTTTACCAAACTCAGTCACCAGCTTCTGCAGTTTCTCACATGAATCAGCCACCAGCGCTGTATCATCAGCGAACAACAACTGACTCACTTCCCAAGCTCTCTCATCCCCAACAGACTTCATACTTACCCCTCTTTCCAAAACTCTTGCATTTACCTCGCTAACAACCCCATCCATAAACAAATTAAACAACCATGGAGACATCACACACCCCTGCCGCAAACCTACATTCACTGAGAACCAATCACTTTCCTCTCTTCCTACACGTACACATGCCTTACATCCTCGATAAAAACTTTTCACTGCTTCTAACAACTTTCCTCCCACACCATATATTCTTAATACCTTCAACAGAGCATCTCTATCAACTCTATCATATGCCTTCTCCAGATCCATAAATGCTACATACAAATCCATTTGCTTTTCTAAGTATTTCTCACATACATTCTTCAAAGCAAACACCTGATCCACACATCCTGTACCACTTCTGAAACCACACTGCTCTTCCCCAATCTGATGCTCTGTACATGCCTTCACCCTCTCAATCAATACCCTCCCATATAATTTACCAGGAATACTCAACAAACTTATACCTCTGTAATTTGAGCACTCACTCTTATCCCCTTTGCCTTTGTACAGTGGCACTATGCACGCATTCCGCAAATCCTCAGGCACCTCACCATGAGTCATACATACATTAAATAACCTTACCAACCAGTCAACAATACAGTCACCCCCTTTTTTAATAAATTCCACTGCAATACCATCCAAACCTGCTGCCTTGCCGGCTTTCATCTTCCGCAAAGCTTTCACTGCCTCTTCTCTGTTTACCAAATCATTTTCCCTAACCCTCTCACTTTGCACACCACCTCGACCAAAACACCCTATATCTGCCACTCTATCATCAAACACATTCAACAAACCTTCAAAATACTCACTCCATCTCCTTCTCACATCACCACTACTTGTTATCACCTCCCCATTTGCGCCCTTCACTGCAGTTCCCATTTGCTCCCTTGTCTTACGCACTTTATTTACCTCCTTCCAGAACATCTTTTTATTCTCCCTAAAATAAATATATATATATATATATATATATATATATATATATATATATATATTTTTTTTTTTTTTTTTTTTTTTTTTTTTTTTTTTTTTTTGTCACTGTGTCCCGCGTTTGTGAGGTAGCGCAAAAAAACAGACGAAAGAAATGGCCCAACCCACCCCCATACACATGTATATACATACGTCCACACACGCAAATATACATACCTACACAGCTTTCCATGGTTTACCCCAGACGCATCACATGCCTTGATTCAATCCACTGACAGCACGTCAACCCCGGTATACCACATCGCTCCAATTCACTCTGTTCCTTGCCCTCCTTTCACCCTCCTGCATGTTCAGGCCCCGATCACACAAAATCTTTTTCACTCCATCTTTCCACCTCCAATTTGGTCTCCCTCTTCTCCTCGTTCCCTCCACCTCCAACACACACATCCTCCTGGTCAATCTTTCCTCACTCATTCTCTCCACGTGCCCAAACCACTTCAAAACACCCCCCTCTGCTCTCTCAACCACGCTCTTTTTATTTCCACACATCTCTCTTACCCTTACGTTACTTACTCGATCAAACCACCTCACACCACACATTGTCCTCAAACATCTCATTTCCAGCACATCCATCCTCCTGCGCACAACTCTATCCATAGCCCACGCCTCGCAGCCATACAACATTGTTGGAACCACTATTCCTTCAAACATACCCATTTTTGCTTTCCGAGATAATGTTCTCGACTTCCACACATTCTTCAAGGCTCCCAGAATTTTCGCCCCCTCCCCCACCCTATGATTCACTTCCGCTTCCATGGTTCCATCCGCTGACAGATCCACTCCCAGATATCTAAAACACTTCACTTCCTCCAGTTTTTCTCCATTCAAACTCACCTCCCAGTTGACTTGACCCTCAACCCTACTGTACCTAATAACCTTGCTCTTATTCACATTTACTCTTAACTTTCTTCTTCCACACACTTTACCAAACTCAGTCACCAGCTTCTGCAGTTTCTCACATGAATCAGCCACCAGCGCTGTATCATCAGCGAACAACAACTGACTCACTTCCCAAGCTCTCTCATCCCCAACAGACTTCATACTTGACCCTCTTTCCAAAACTCTTGCATTCACCTCCCTAACAACCCCATCCATAAAGAAATTAAACAACCATGGGGACATCACACACCCCTGCCGCAAACCTACATTCACTGAGAACCAGTCACTTTCCTCTCTTCCTACACGTACACATGCCTTACATCCTCGATAAAAACTTTTCACTGCTTCTAACAACTTGCCTCCCACACCATATATTCTTAATACCTTCCACAGAGCATCTCTATCAACTCTATCATATGCCATCTCCAGATCCATAAATGCTACATACAAATCCATTTGCTTTTCTAAGTATTTCTCACATACATTCTTCAAAGCAAACACCTGATCCACACATCCTCTACCACTTCTGAAACCACACTGCTCTTCCCCAATCTGATGCTCTGTACATGCCTTCACCCTCTCAATCAATACCCTCCCGCACAACTTACCAGGAACACTCAACAAACCTATACCTCTGTAATTTGAGCACTCACTCTCATCCCCTTTGCCTTTGTACAATGGCACTATGCACGCATTCCGCCAATCCTCAGGCACCTCACCATGAGTCATACATACATTAAATAACCTTACCAACCAGTCAACAATACAGTCACCCCCTTTTTTAATAAATTCCACTGCAATACCATCCAAACCTGCTGCCTTGCCGGCTTTCATCTTCCACAAAGCTTTTACTACCTCTTCTCTGTTTACCAAATCATTTTCCCTAACCCTCTCACTTTGCACACCACCTCGACCAAATATATATAAATACATGGATGGTATTGCAGTGGAATTTATTAAAAAAGGGGGTGACTGTATTGTTGACTGGTTGGTAAGGTTATTTAATGTATGTATGACTCATGGTGAGGTGCCTGAGGATTGGGAGAATGCGTGCATAGTGCCATTGTACAAAGGCAAAGGGGATAAGAGTGAGTGCTCAAATTACAGAGGTATAAGTTTGTTGAGTATTCCTGGTAAATTATATGGGAGGGTATTGATTGAGAGGGTGAAGGCATGTACAGAGCATCAGATTGGGGAAGAGCAGTGTGGTTTCAGAAGTGGTAGAGGATGTGTGGATCAGGTGTTTGCTTTGAAGAATATATGTGAGAAATACTTAGAAAAGCAAATGGATTTGTATGTAGCATTTATGGATCTGGAGAAGGCATATGATAGAGTTGATAGAGATGCTCTGTGGAAGGTATTAAGAATATATGGTGTGGGAGGCAAGTTGTTAGAAGCAGTGAAAAGTTTTTATCGAGGATGTAAGGCATGTGTACGTGTAGGAAGAGAGGAAAGTGATTGGTTCTCAGTGAATGTAGGTTTGCGGCAGGGGTGTGTGATGTCTCCATGGTTGTTTAATTTGTTTATGGATGGGGTTGTTAGGGAGGTGAATGCAAGAGTTTTGGAAAGGGGCAAGTATGAAGTCTGTTGTGGATGAGAGAGCTTGGGAAGTGAGTCAGTTGTTGTTCGCTGATGATACAGTGCTGGTGGCTGATTCATGTGAAAAACTGCAGAAGCTGGTGACTGAGTTTGGTAAAGTGTGTGAAAGAAGAAAGTTAAGAGTAAATGCGAATAAGAGCAAGGTTATTAGGTACAGTAGGGTTGAGTTTCAAGTCAATTGGGAGGTAAGTTTGAATGGAGAAAAACTGGAGGAAGTAAAGTGTTTTAGATATCTGGGAGTGGATCTGGCAGCAGATGGAACCATGGATGTGGAAGTGGATCATAGGGTGGGGGAGGGGGCGAAAATTCTGGGAGCCTTGAAGAATGTGTGGAAGTCGAGAACATTATCTCGGAAAGCAAAAATGGGTATGTTTAAAGGAATAGTGGTTCCAACAATGTTGTATGGTTGCGAGGCGTGGGCTATGGATAGAGTTGTGCGCAGGAGGATGGATGTGCTGGAAATGAGATGTTTGAGGACAATGTGAGGTGGTTTGATCGAGTAAGTAACGTAAGGGTAAGAGAGATGTGTGGAAATAAAAAGAGCGTGGTTGAGAGAGCAGAAGAGGGTGTTTTGAAATGGTTTGGGCACATGGAGAGAATGAGTGAGGAAAGATTGACCAAGAGGATATATGTGTCGGAGGTGGAGGGAACGAGGAGAAGTGGGAGACCAAATTGGAGGTGGAAAGATGGAGTGAAAAAGATTTTGTGTGATCGGGGCCTGAACATGCAGGAGGGTGAAAGGAGGGCAAGGAATAGAGTGAATTGGAGCGATGTGGTATACCGAGGTTGACATGCTGTCAGTGGATTGAATCAAGGCATGTGAAGCGTCCGGGGTAAACCATGGAAAGCTGTGTAGGTATATATATTTGCGTGTGTGGACGTATGTATATACATGTGTATGGGGGGGGTTGGGCCATTTCTTTCGTCTGTTTCCTTACACTACCTCGCAAACGCGGGAGACAGCGACAAAGTATGATAAAAATAATAATAATGATATATATATATATATATTCATTCATTCATTCATACTATTCGCCATTTCCCGCATTAGCGAGGTAGCGTTAAGAACAGAGTACTGGGCCTTTGAGGGAACATCCTCACATGGCCCCCTTCTCTGTTCCTTCTTTTGAAAAATTAAAAAAAAAAAAAAAAATAAATAAATAAATGAGAAGGGAGGATTTCCAGCCCCCCCGCTCCCTTCCCTTTTAGTCGCCTTCTACGACACGCAGGGAATACGTGGGAAGTATTCTCTCTCCCCTATCCCCAGGGATAATATATATATATATATATATATATATATATATATATATATATATATATATATATATATATATTTTTTTTTTTTTTTTTTTTTTTTTATACTTTGTCGCTGTCTCCCGCGTTTGTGAGGTAGCGCAAGGAAACAGACGAAAGAAATGGCCCAACCCCCCCCATACACATGTACATACACACGTCCACACACGCAAATATACATACCTACACAGCTTTCCTTGGTTTACCCCGGACGCTTCACATGCCTTGATTCAATCCACTGACAGCACGTCAACCCCTGTATACCACATCGCTCCAATTCACTCTATTCCTTGCCCTCCTTTCACCCTCCTGCATGTTCAGGCCACGATCACACAAAATCGTTTTCACTCCATCTTTCCACCTCCAATTTGGTCTCCCTCTTCTCCTCGTTCCCTCCACCTCCGACACATATATCCTCTTGGTCAATCTTTCCTCACTCATTCTCTCCATGTGCCCAAACCATTTCAAAACACCCTCTTCTGCTCTCAACCACGCTCTTTTTATTTCCACACATCTCTCTTACCCTTACGTTACTTGCTCGATCAAACCACCTCACACCACACATTGTCCTCAAACATCTCATTTCCAGCACATCCATCCTCCTGCGCACAACTCTATCCATAGCCCACGCCTCGCAACCATACAACATTGTTGGAACTACTATTCCTTCAAACATACCCATTTTTGCTTTCCGGGATAATGTTCTCGACTTCCACACATTTTTCAAGGCTCCCAAAATTTTCGCCCCCTCCCCCACCCTATGATCCACTTCCGCTTCCATGGTTCCATCCGCTGACAGATCCACTCCCAGATATCTAAAACACTTCACTTCCTCCAGTTTTTCTCCATTCAAACTCACCTCCTAATTGACTTGACCCTCAACCCTACTGTCCCTAATAACCTTGGTCTTATTCACATTTACTCTTAACTTTCTTCTTCCACACACTTTACCAAACTCCGTCACCAGCTTCTGCAGTTTCTCACATGAATCCGCCACCAGCGCTGTATCATCAGCGAACAACAACTGACTCACTTCCCACGCTCTCTCATCCCCAACAGACTTCATACTTGCCCCTCTTTCCAAGACTCTTGCATTTACCTCCCTAACAACCCCATCCATAAACAAATTAAACAACCATGGAGACATCACACACCCCTGCCGCAAACCTACATTCACTGAGAACCAATCACTTTCCTCTCTTCCTACACGTACACATGCCTTACATCCTCGATAAAAACTTTTCACTGCTTCTAACAACTTGCCTCCCACACCATATATTCTTAATACCTTCCACAGAGCATCTCTATCAACTCTATCATATGCCTTCTCCAGATCCATAAATGCTACATACAAATCCATTTGCTTTTCTAAGTATTTCTCACATACATTCTTCAAAGCAAACACCTGATCCACACATCCTCTACCACTTCTGAAACCACACTGCTCTTCCCCAATCTGATGCTCTGTACATGCCTTCACCCTGTCAATCAATACCCTCCCATATAATTTACCAGGAATACTCAACAAACTTATACCTCTGTAATTTGAGCACTCACTCTTATCCCCTTTGCCTTTGTACAATGGCACTATGCATGCATTCCGCCAATCCTCAGGCACCTCACCATGAGTCATACATACATTAAATAACCTTACCAACCAGTCAACAATACAGTCACCCCCCTTTTTTAATAAATTCCACTGCAATACCATCCAAACCTGCTGCCTTGCCGGCTTTCATCTTCCGCAAAGCTTTACTACCTCTTCTCTGTTTACCAAATCATTTTCCCTAACCCTCTCACTTTGCACACCACCTCGACCCAAACACCCTATATCTGCCACTCTGTCATCAGACACATTCAACAAACCTTCAAAATACTCATTCCATCTCCTTCTCACATCACCACTACTTGTTATCACCTCCCCATTTACACCCTTCACTGAAGTTCCCATTTGCTCCCTTGTCTTACGCACCCTATTTACCTCCTTCCAGAACATCTTTTTATTCTCCCTAAAATTTACTGATAGTCTCTCACCCCAACTCTCATTTGCCCTTTTTTTCACCTCTTGCACCTTTCTCTTGACCTCCTGTCTCTTTCTTTTATACTTCTCCCACTCAATTACATTTTTTCCCTGCAAAAATCGTCCAAATGCCTCTCTCTTCTCTTTCACTAATACTCTTACTTCTTCATCCCACCACTCACTACCCTTTCTAAACATATATATATATATATATATATATATATATATATATATATATATATGTATATATATATATATATATATATATATATATATATATATATATATATATATATATATATATTTTTTTTTCTTTTTTTTTCAAAAGAAGGAACAGAGAATTGGGCCAGGTGAGGGTATTCCCTCAAAGACCCAGTCCTTTGTTCTTAACGCTACCTCGCTAATGCGGGAAATGGCGAATAGTTTGAAAGAAAGAAAGATATATATATATATATGTGTATACGAATAAAGTGTATATGAACGCGCACCTTCATAGAACATACAAATCTCCATCAGCCAGGATCGAACCTGGGACCCCTTGTGCAAGAGGCAGGCATGCTAACCGCTAGGCTAAGGGACTGTATATATGTATGTATATATATATATATATATATATATATATATATATATATATATATATTATTTTTTTTTATACTTTGTCGCTGTCTCCCGCGTTTGCGAGGTAGCGCAAGGAAACAGACGAAAGAAATGGCCGAACCCCCCCCCCATACACATGTATATACATACGTCCACACACGCAAATATACATACCTACACAGCTTTCCATGGTTTACCCCAGACGCTTCACATGCCTTGCTTCAATCCACTGACAGCACGTCAACCCCGGTATACCACATCGCTCCAATTCACTCTATTCCTTGCCCTCCTTTCACCCTCCTGCATGTTCAGGCCCCGATCACACAAAATCTTTTTCACTCCATCCTTCCACCTCCAATTTGGTCTCCCTCTTCTCCTTGTTCCCTCCACCTCCGACACATATATCCTCTTGGTCAATCTTTCCTCACTCATCCTCTCCATGTGCCCAAACCATTTCAAAACACCCTCTTCTGCTCTCTCAACCACGCTCTTTTTATATCCACACATCTCTCTTACCCTTACGTTACTCACTCGATCAAACCACCTCACACCACACATTGTCCTCAAACATCTCATTTCCAGCACATCCATCCTCCTGCGCACAACTCTATCCATAGCCCACGCCTCGCAACCATACAACATTGTTGGAACCACTATTCCTTCAAACATACCCATTTTTGCTTTCCGAGATAATGTTCTCGACTTCCACACATTCTTCAAGGCCCCCAGAATTTTCGCCCCCTCCCCCACCCTATGATCCACTTCCGCTTCCATGGTTCCATCCGCTGCCAGATCCACTCCCAGATACCTAAAACACTTCACTTCCTCCAGTTTTTCTCCATTCAAACTCACCTCCCAATTGACTTGACCCTCAACCCTACTGTACCTAATAACCTTGCTCTTATTCACATTTACTCTTAACTTTCTTCTTCCACACACTTTACCAAACTCAGTTACCAGCTTCTGCAGTTTCTCACATGAATCAGCCACCAGCGCTGTATTATCAGCAAACAACAACTGACTCACTTCCCAAGCTCTCTCATTCCCAACAGACTTCATACTTGCCCCTCTTTCCAAAACTCTTGCATTTACCTCCCTAACAACCCCATCCATAAACAAATTAAACAAGCATGGAGACATCACACACCCCTGCCGCAAATCTACATTCACTGAGAGCCAATCACTTTCCTCTCTTCCTACAACGTACACATGCCTTACATCCTCGATAAAAGCTTTTCACTGCTTCTAACTACTTGCCTCCCACACCATATATTCTTAATACCTTCCACAGAGCATCTCTATCAACTCTATCATATGCCTTCTCCAGATCCATAAATGCTACATACAAATCCATTTGCTTTTCTAAGTATTTCTCACATACATTCTTCAAAGCAAACACCTGATCCACACATCCTCTACCACTTCTGAAACCACACTGCTCTTCCCCAATCTGATGCTCTGTACATGCCTTCACCCTCTCAATCAATACCCTCCCATATAATTTACCAGGAATACTCAACAAACTTATACCTCTGTAATTTGAGCACTCACTCTTATCCCCTTTGCCTTTGTACAATGGCACTATGCACGCATTCCGCCAATCCTCAGGCACCTCACCATGAGTCATACATACATTAAATAACCTTACCAACCAGTCAACAATACAGTCACCCCTTTTTTAATAAATTCCACTGCAATACCATCCAAACCTGCTGCCTTGCCTCTTCTACCTACTCTCTATACTACCTCTTCTCTATTTACCAAATCATTTTCCCTAACCCTCTCACTTTGCACACCACCTCGACCAAAACACCCTATATCTGCCACTCTATCATCAAACACATTCAGCAAACCTTCAAAATAATCACTCCATCTCCTTCTCACATCACCACTACTTGTTTATATATATATATATATATATATATATATATATATATATATATATATATATATATATATATATATATATTGGGAGGTGAGTTTGAATGGAGAAAAACTGGAGGAAGTGAAGTGTTTTAGATATCTGGGAGTGGATCTGGCAGCGGATGGAACCATGGAAGCGGAAGTGGATCATAGGGTGGGGGAGGGGGCGAAAATTCTGGGGGCCTTGAAGAATGTGTGGAAGTCGAGAACATTATCTCGGAAAGCAAAAATGGGTATGTTTGAAGGAATAGTGGTTCCAACAATGTTGTATGGTTGCGAGGCGTGGGCTATGGATAGAGTTGTGCGCAGGAGGATGGATGTGCTGGAAATGAGATGTTTGAGGACAATGTGTGGTGTGAGGTGGTTTGATCGAGTAAGTAACGTAAGGGTAAGAGAGATGTGTGGAAATAAAAAGAGCGTGGTTGAGAGAGCAGAAGAGGGTGTTTTGAAGTGGTTTGGGCACATGGAGAGAATGAGTGAGGAAAGATTGACCAAGAGGATATATGTGTCGGAGGTGGAGGGAACGAGGAGAAGAGGGAGACCAAATTGGAGGTGGAAAGATGGAGTGAAAAAGATTTTGTGTGATCGGGGCCTGAACATGCAGGAGGGAGAAAGGAGGGCAAGGAATAGAGTGAATTGGAGCGATGTGGTATACCGGGGTTGACGTGCTGTCATTGGATTGAATCAAGGCATGTGAAGCGTCTGGGGTAAACCATGGAAAGCTGTGTAGGTATGTATATTTGCGTGTGTGGACGTATGTATATACATGTGTATGGGGGGGGTTGGGCCATTTCTTTCGTCTGTTTCCTTGCGCTACCTCGCAAACGCGGGAGACAGCGACAAAGTATAATAAATAAATAAATAAATATATATATATATATATATATATATAGGGTCAAGTCAATTGGGAGGTAAGTTTGAATGGAGAAAAACTGGAGGAAGTGAAGTGTTTTAGATATCTGGGAGTGGATCTGGCAGCGGATGGAACCATGGAAGCGGAAATGGATCATAGGGTGTTGGAGGGGGCGAAAATTCTGGGGGCCTTGAAGAATGTGTGGAAGTCGAGAACATTATCTCGGAAAGCAAAAATGGGTATGTTTGAAGGAATAGTGGTTCCAACAATGTTTTATGGTTGTGAGGCGTGGGCTATGGATAGAGTTGTGCGCAGGAGGATGGATGTGCTGGAAATGAGATGTTTGAGGACAATGTGTGGTGTGAGGTGGTTTGATCGAGTGAGTAGCGTAAGGGTAGGAGAGATGTGTGGAAATAAAAAGAGCGTGGTTGAGAGAGCAGAAGAGGGTGTTTTGAAGTGGTTTGGGCACATGGAGAGAATGAGTGAGGAAAGATTGACCAAGAGGATATATGTGTCGGAGGTGGAGGGAACGAGGAGAAGAGGGAGACCAAATTGGAGGTGGAAAGATGGAGTGAAAAAGATTTTGTGTGATCAGGGCCTGAACATGCAGGAGGGTGAAAGGAGGGCAAGGAATAGAGTGAATTGGAGCGATGTGGTATACCGGGGTTGACGTGTTGTCAGTGGATTGAATCAAGGCATGTGAAGCGTCTGGGGTAAACCATGGAAAGCTGTGTAGGTATGTATATTTGCGTGTGTGGACGTATGTATATACATGTGTATGGGGGGGGTTGGGCCATTTCTTTTGTCTGTTTCCTTGCGCTACCTCGCAAACGCGGGAGACAGCGACAAAGTATAATAAATATATATATATATATATATATATATATATATATATATATATATATATATATATAGGGTCAAGTCAATTGGGAGTTAAGTTTGAATGGAGAAAAACTGGAGGAAGTGAAGTGTTTTAGATATCTGGGAGTGGATCTGGCAGCAGATGGAACCATGGAAGCGGAAGTGGATCATAGGGTGGGGGAGGGGGCGAAAATTCTGGGGGCCTTGAAGAATGTGTGGAAGTCGAGAACATTATCTCGGAAAGCAAAAATGGGTATGTTTGAAGGAATAGTGGTTCCAACAATGTTGTATGGTTGCGAGGCGTGGGCTATGGATAGAGTTGTGCGCAGGAGGATGGATGTGCTGGAAATGAGATGTTTGAGGACAATGTGTGGTGTGAGGTGGTTTGATCGAGTGAGTAACGTAAGGGTAAGAGAGATGTGTGGAAATAAAAAGAGCGTGGTTGAGAGAGCAGAAGAGGGTGTTTTGAAGTGGTTTGGGCACATGGAGAGAATGAGTGAGGAAAGATTGACCAAGAGGATACATGTGTCGGAGGTGGAGGGAACGAGGAGAAGAGGGAGACCAAATTGGAGGTGGAAAGATGGAGTGAAAAAGATTTTGTGTGATCGGGGCCTGAACATGCAGGAGGGTGAAAGGAGGGCAAGGAATAGAGTGAATTGGAGTGATGTGGTATACCGGTGTCGACGTGCTGTCAGTGGATTGAATCAAGGCATGTGAAGCGTCTGGGGTAAACCATGGAAAGCTGTGTAGGTATGTATATTTGCATGTGTGGACGTATGTATATACATGTGTATGGGGGGGGTTGGGCCATTTCTTTCGTCTGTTTCCTTGCGCTATCTCGCAAACGCGGGAGACAGCGACAAAGTATAATAAATAAATAAATATATATATATATATATATATATATATATATATATATATATATATATATAGGGTCAAGTCAATTGGGAGGTAAGTTTGAATGGAGAAAAACTGGAGGAAGTGAAGTGTTTTAGATATCTGGGAGTGGATCTGGCAGCGGATGGAACCATGGAAGCGGAAGTGGATCATAGGGTGGGGGAGGGGGCGAAAATTCTGGGGGCCTTGAAGAATGTGTGGAAGTCGAGAACATTATCTCGGAAAGCAAAAATGGGTATGTTTGAAGGAATAGTGGTTCCAACAATGTTGTATGGTTGCGAGGCGTGGGCTATGGATAGAGTTGTGCGCAGGAGGATGGATGTGCTGGAAATGAGATGTTTGAGGACAATGTGTGGTGTGAGGTGGTTTGATCGAGTGAGTAACGTAAGGGTAAGAGAGATGTGTGGAAATAAAAAGAGCGTGGTTGAGAGAGCAGAAGAGGGTGTTTTGAAGTGGTTTGGGCACATGGAGAGAATGAGTGAGGAAAGATTGGCCAAGAGAATATATGTGTCGGAGGTGGAGGGAACGAGGAGAAGAGGGAGACCAAATTGGAGGTGGAAAGATGGAGTGAAAAAGATTTTGTGTGATCAGGGCCTGAACATGCAGGAGGGTGAAGGAGGGCAAGGAATAGAGTGAATTGGAGCGATGTGGTATACCGGGGTTGACGTGCTGTCAGTGGATTGAATCAAGGCATGTGAAGCGTCTGGGGTAAACCATGGAAAGCTGTGTAGGTATGTATATTTGCGTGTGTGGACGTATGTATATACATGTGTATGGGGGGGGTTGGGCCATTTCTTTCGTCTGTTTCCTTGCGCTACCTCGCAAACGCGGGAGACAGCGACAAAGTATAATAGATATAAATAAAATAAATATATATATATATATATATATATATATATATATATATATATATATATATATATATATATATATATATTTTTTTTTATACTTTGTCGCTGTCTCCCGCATTTGCGAGGTAGCGCAAGGAAACAGACGAAAGAAATGGCCCAACCCCCTCCCATACACATGTATATACATACGTCCACACACGCAAATATACATACCTACACAGCTTTCCATGGTTTACCCCATATATATATATATATATATATATATATATATATATATATATATATATATATATATATATATATATATATATATTTTTTTTTATTTTTTTATATAATATTTATATAATATTTCATTTATTTATTTATTTATTTTGACTTGCTGTCAATGGATTGAACCACGGCATGTGAAGCGTCTGGGGTAAACCATTGAAAGTTCTGTGGGGCCTGGATGTGGAAAGGGAGCTGTGGTTTCGGTGCATTATTGCATGACAGCTAGAGACTGAGTGTGAACGAATGTGGCCTTTGTTGTCTTTTTCTAGCGCTACCTCGCACACATGAGGGGGGAGGGGGTTGTTATTTTCATGTGTGGTGAGGTGGCAGTGGGAATGTATAAAGGTAGACAGTATGAATTATGTACATGTGTATATATGTATATGTCTGTGTGTGTATATATATGTATACGTTGAGATGTATAGGTATGTATATTTGCGTGTGTGGACGTGTATGTATATAAATGTGTATGTGGGTGGGTTGGGCCATTCTTTCGTCTGTTTCCTTGCGCTATCTCGCTAACGCGGGAGACAGTGACAAAGCATAATAGATGAATAGATAAATGATATATTTCTTTTTCTTTCTTTTAAACTATTTGCCATTTCCCGCGTTTAGCGAGGTAGCATTAAGAACAGAGGACTGGGCCTTTTTTGGAATATCCTCACCTTGCCCCCTTCTGTTCCTTCTTAGCGAGGTACCACAAGGAAACAGACGAAAGAATGGCCCAACCCACCCACATACATATGTATATACATACATGTCCACATATGCACATATACATACCTGTTACAGATAGGTTATTTAATGGATGGAATTCTCTGACAGGTGTTCCGAGTATCTTTACTGAGTATGTGATGCAGGAACTTGAATAGACTAATTACCTCTATGTTTAGGAAAGACTGGATGTTTCCGTTTAGATTCTTAAAAGGATACCAACACAAGATGAATTTATCTCAGAAATACTCTCTTCAAATGTTTATAAGCTCTGTGTTTTGTTTATAGATATTATTTTAAGTCATGATAAGTTTTAAGTAATTTTCTTTAATTGTAGGCAAGATGGTTGTTGATCAGGGAGATGCACCTGGACAGTTGCCCGTGCTAATGGGCAAGCCCCATAATATCCGTAACTTGTGCATTATGGCACATGTTGATCATGGCAAAACCTCCCTAGCAGATGCTCTTGTAGCTTCCAATGGTCTAATCACTCAACGCCAAGTAGGACGTATCCGATACATGGACAGGTAATTCCTCTGAAGGGCTCAGTATTCATTGTTACTTAAGACTTGTTAAGTTTGTCATAAGAAAGGTTTCAAAATGGATTACTGTGGGTATTATGGTTAATTAGTTATAATATGTTAATGATATAGAGACTACGAGATGGTTATCGCATTGCTGGAATGGGGGTGGATAGATTTCTAGTTTAACAGGACACCAAAGAAGTCATCATAGGTATTAGTTTGTCTCAGAATCCTTGTAAGATTGAATTATTTTTAGCTTCTTCAGATTATTCATGACCCTCATTTCATCTGAATTTATGCTTAGAAAGCAAGCACACCAAAATGGAAATGTCTAGGAATGAGGTATGGCAAAATTGTTTTCATAAAGTATGGTTAGATTAGAAATTTTATAATTTGAAAATATGAGTTGAAATTTCATGGAGTATATGATGATTATTTTTGGCTGAGATATTTTGTAATGACTGTGTTCATATGGCATAGTTTTTTGTATTGATTTTATTCCCAAAGCATCTGTGTACTGTATGTAATATACAGTGAACATCCATAGTTCTGAGTTTTGTATCATAAGGTTTTGTTTCATCAGTCTCACATACCAGCATCCTTAACCTTAAACTAAGACCTTTACCATATATTCTGTTACCTAATGTTTCAATTTCTGCATTGTAATTTTCTCATATATCATTTGATATCAGTATTATTTCTTTATGTTCCATATTTCGTTCAGATTGTACATAAAACTATAAATGAAAAGAATGTGATTATGAGCCAGTAGTTTATTTGCAGAAATTATATACTGTGTAGTGTGATAATGGATGGAGGCGTTTGTGTTTGACCTATAAGACCCATAAAATATATATAGATAAACAGAATAGTTTGTAAATGGGAACTAACAATTCGTTCTTCCATAGTCGCAAGGATGAAATTGAGCGAGGGATAACAATGAAAAGCTCATGTGTGTCACTGGCATACAATAGGCCTGATGGCGCCTATCTAATCAATTTAATTGATTCCCCGGGTCATGTGGATTTTTCATCAGAAGTTTCAACTGCTGTTCGCCTCTGTGATGGGACAATCATTGTTGTGGATGTCATGGAAGGAGTTTGTGCCCAGACAAAGGTATGCTGTTAATCATTTTATTTTGTTTCGATTCCATCTTTCTATATCTCTCACACCCGTCCCATCCAGGAACTCTCATCAAGGGGTGGCCATGGCAAAGAAGTCTTCCATTCCATGAATTCTTCCACTACTTCTCTCCCTCCAGTATTCCTCCACCCAGTTTACCCATGTCACAGGTGGTCTTCCATTCACACCATCCCCTTTAATTGTACTATATTCACTCTCCTTGTAAACTCTCAGTCTTGCATTCTTTCCACATGCCCAAACCACCTCAAAGTATTACATTTCACCCATTCTACCACTTGCATTCCCTTCCATACCACAGCTTTCATACACCCTTTCATTTCTTTTATCATTCCATTTTATCACGCCACATGCTCTTTTCAAATAGCTCATTTTCACAGCCTGGATTCTTGACCTCTGTGACATCCCATGTCCATGTTTTAGCTGCATAGGTCTGGGTTGGGAGGACTATGCTGTCCCGTAATCCTCTCTTCACTTCCATACATACAGCTCTACTGATCATTATTCTGTTAATGGACCCAATGACTCTTCTATCCTGTACTGCTCTCTTCTTTATCTCACCTTCCATACCACCACACTTACCCAAAACAGCTCCTAGATAATTAAATTCTCTCACTTCTTGCAGCCCCCCCCCCATCTCCCAATATCCACAGCACAATTTAGTACACTTTCTTCTTTCATTCTTTATGTATGGTGTTACAAAATCGATACTTTTACTTTATTTCCTTTCAGACACCACATTTACTTTTAATTGCATTTACCTTCAATCACTTACATTTAACACTCATCATAAGACATGCTTATAACCTTCTGCAACTCCTCTTCACTCTCAGCAAACAGCACAGTACCATCCACAAGCAGGCTTGCAGCTAGCCACCATATCTCAATGCCACACTCCATCTCTTCCTCCCTTTTCCCTTGTTTTGCTTTCATCTCTCTTATTACTCCATCCATATATATATTGAAAAGCCACAGTGACATCACTCAACCCTGCCTCACACCTACATGTATCCCAGAACTTTTGCTCAGTTCTCCATCCATTCTTACACACACATTTGCTCTTCTATAGAAGGCTTTCACACCATCCAGCAGTTGTCTCATTATACCATATATCCTTAAGACATCCCAAAAAGCATTCCACTCGAATTGTCATACGTTTTCTACAGATCCATAAAAGCTGCATCTTCTTCCCCATTGTGAAATACTTTCCCACAATCATCTTTACTACAAAAATCTGATCCACACCTCCCCAACCTTATTCTGCATTCAGTCACTTTCAACACTCTATCAATTGATATTCTTGCATACACTTTTTCTGGTATGCTTAACAAACTTATTCCCCTATAATTGCTACATAATAGCTTTCAGGCACAACCTTCAGTTTCACTGCTAAATTACATATAAGATGCATCCACTGTATCACACTTCCTCCTCCATGCTTCAGCATTTCAGCCGTAATCCCATCCACTCCAGGTGCCTTTCCTACCTTCTGCCTCATTATTGCCCTTCTTTCCTCCCGTTTTACTGTAGGCCCTTGCACTTGTATTATCCTCCTTCCCTCCTCCATGCCCATGCATGTAACACCTGCTGCCTCCCCATCTCCCACATTCATCAGTTCTTCAAAATACTCTTTCCATCTTCCTTTCATGTCCTCTTTTTGATTCAGCAACTCCCCTTCCTTACTTCTCACATCAGTGTTTCCACACTTACATCCACCTCTTTCCTTTTTCACTTCTTTTAGTATAGTTTTTTATTTATATTTCATTATACTTAATCGCTGTCTCCTGCATAAGTGAGGTAGCGCAAGGAAACAGACAAAAGAATGGCGCGACCCACCCACGTACAAATGCATATACATAAACGCCCACACACACACATATACATACCTATACATTTTAACACATATATACATATACATACACAGACATTTACATACATACACATGTACATATTCATACTTGCTGCCTTCATCCATTCCCATCACCACCCCACCACGCATGAAACAACAGCCTCCTCCCTCTGTGCGCGCATGAGATAATGCTAGGAAAAGACAACAAAGGCCATATTTGTTCACACTCAGTCTCTGGCTGTCATGTGTAATGCACTGCACTGAAATTACAGCTCCCTTTCCACATCCAGGTCCCACAAAACTTTCCATGGTTTACCCCAGATGCTTCACAAGCCCTGGTTCAATCCATTGACAGCACATCAACCGTAGTATACCACATAATTCCAATTCACTCTATTCCTTTAGTTCCTTTCACACTCCTGTATGTTCAGGCCCTGATTGCTCAAAATCTTTTTCACTCCATCCTTCCACCTCCAATTTGGTCTCCCACTTCTTCCTTCACTTCTGACACATATATCCTCTTTGTCAAACCATTTCAATACACCCTCTTCTGCTCTTTCAACCACACTCTTTTTATTACCACACATCTCTCTTACCCTTTCATTACTTACTCGACCTCACCACCTTACACCACATATCTTCCTCAAACATTTCATTTCCAACACATCCACCCTCCTCTGCACAACCCTATCTATAGCCCATGCCTCGCAACCATATAACAATGTTGGAACCACTATTCCTTCAGACATACCCATTTTTGCTTTCCGAGATAATGTTCTCGCCTTCCACACATTCTTCAATGCTTCCAGAATTTTCACCCCCTCCCCCATCCTGTGACTCACTTTCGCTTCCATAGTTCCATCTGCTGCTAAATCCACTCCCAGATATCTAAAACACTTCACTTCCTCCAGTTTTGTCCATCCAAACTTACCTCCCAATTAACTTGTCCCTCAACCCTACTGAACCTAATAACCTTGCTCCTATTCACATTTACTCTCAGCTTTCTTCTCTCACACACTTTACCAAACTCAGTCACCAACTTCTGCAGTTTCTCACCTGAGTCAGTCACCAGCACTGTATCATCAACAAACAACAACTGACTCACTTCCCAAGCCCTGTCCTCCACAACAGACTGCATACTTGCCCCTCTTTCCAAAACTCTTAATATCCCAAAACTATCCACTTCCTTCCCAAATCTTCATCTACTCTGTCTTTGCTTTCCTCTATAAGCTTCATAATGTTCTGCTGACATATTTTGTATTCTTCCTTCCTCCTTTGCTGAACGTCCGCTGGTACATTCCTGTCGAGCAATCAACCATATGCCTTTTTCTTTTCCACAACATTTCTAATCTCTTCTGACCACCAAGCATTGCCCTGTATCTCACTACCTTGTATCCAGTTACTGATTCTCTAGATATTTTAAACACCTCTTTCATGCATGACTCCATTCCTACATTCATTGTACTTCCATCTAAGCTTTCAATTACCTTCCTTTCATACTTATCTCTGCATTTTTTCTGATTCATCTTTTCGCTTGCCAACACTTTTGCCTCTCCATTCTTCTTTACACCATACCTCCACTTGTCCCTGATCCTCATCCCCACAAGAACTATGAAATGGGTTAGAGTTTCCAAAGAATCTTGTCATGACTAGCATCTAGCATGGTCTTTCTCAATCTTTCATCCACATAGTCAATCAAAGCCTTTTCTCTTCTCTTTTATCATTCATCTTGTGCTGAAAAAAGGTGTATGCAAGGAGTAAACCCCTCTCAGCACTAATATCCAGAAGATAACTTCCATTCTCATATACTCTAGGCACTCCCCATTTGCCAGCTCTCTCTTCAATTCCATCACATCCCTCTTCTGCATTCTCATCACCCAATGCAACCATGTTTCTCTCATTCTCAAAACCTTTTATACAGTCATTCAGATAACTCCAGAAAAGCTTCATTTCATCCTTACCTCATACAGTCTTCATATTCACATACCCATGTCTGCTTCACAATCCCAATTTTTCATTTCACCCATGTTATCTTGATCCATTCCATCCATGTTCTATAACACCCTCCCATGCTCTTGGTGATAGCAGAATTGCACATCCTTCTTTTCCTCTTCCTCGATAACTTTCACGCATTCCCATCCATACCACACATCCTTCCATGCCCTCCCATAACTTGCATTCATCATTTCCATTTTCACTCCACACAGCCTGCCCAAGGTTATGGGTTTCCCCAGTCCCTTGCACATCCACACTAAAACTTTTAAACCTCTTCACTGTCTCCCTCCTTTTATTCTCACCTGTCATCCTATTCACATTCAATGCCATCACCTTTAATCACTTGTCTCTTTTGATTAAACCCTTGGCATGATTGGTAGACTCCAGTGCCGCTTCTTACCCTTTTGTGTCTCACACTTGACAGGTTACTGGCATAGGGCAACTCCAGTGCAGTGTTACTGGAGGCAGTGAGGCTGCAAAATTGTCAAAAAACTAAGTTTTGTTTATATTGGTTTACATATTATTGTTATTTATTTATTATACTTTGGTGAGAATAAGTGAGCTTGGGAAAGAGACTTGTGTGAGGAAGTACCAGGAGAGACTGAGTATAGAATGGAAAAAGGTGAGAACAAAGGAGGTAAGGGGAGTGGGGGAGGGATGGGATGTATTTAGGGAAGCAGTGATGGCTTGTGCAAAAGACCCTTGTGGCATGAGAAGCATGGGAGGTGGGCAGATAAGAAAGGGTAGTGAGTGGTGGGATGAAGAGGTAAGGTTATTAGTGAAAGAGAAGAGAGAGACATTTGGACGATTTTTGGAGGGGAATAATGCAAATGAGTGCGAGATGTATAAAAGAAAGAGGCAGGAGGTCAAGAGAAAGGTGCAAGAGGTGAAAAAGAGGGCAAATGAGAGATGGGGTGAGAGAGTATCATTAAATTTTAGGGAGAATAAAAAGAGGTTTTGGAAGGAGGTAAATAAAGTGCGTAAGACAAAGGAACAAATGGGAACTTCAGTGAAGGGGGCTAATGGGGAGGTGATAACAAGTAGTGGTGATGTGAGAAGGAGATGGAGTGAGTATTTTGAAGGTTTGTTGAATGTGTTTGATGATAGAGTGGCAGATATAGGTGTTTTGGTCGAGGTGGTGTGCAAAGTGAGAGGGTTAGGGAAAATGATTTGGTAAACAGAGAAGAGGTAGTAAAAGCATTGCGGAAGATGAAAGCCAGCAAGGTAGCAGATTTGGATGGTATTGCAGTGGAATTTATTAAAAAAGGGGGTGATTGTATTGTTGACTGGTTGGTAAGGTTATTTACTGTATGTATGATTCATGGTGAGGTGCCTGAGGATTGGCGGAATGCTAGCATAGTGCCTTTGTACAAAGGCAAAGGGGGTAAGAGTGAGTGCTCATATTACAGAGGTATAAGTTTGTTGGGTATTCCTGGTAAATTATATGGGAGGGTATTGATTGAGAGAGTGAAAGCATGTACAGAGCATCAGATTGGGGAAGAGCAATGTGGTTTCAGAAGTGGTAGAGGATGTGTGGATCAGGTGTTTGCTTTGAAGAATGTATGTGAAAAATACTTAGAAAAGCAAATAGATCTGTATGTAGCATTTATGGATCTGGAGAAGGCATATGATAGAGTTTATAGAGATGCTCTGTGGAAGGTATTACGAATGTATGGTGTGGGAGGCAAGTTGTTAGAAGCAGTGAAAAGTTTTTATCGAGGATGTAAGGCCTGTGTACGTGTAGGAAGAGAGGAAAGTGATTGGTTCTCAATGAATGTAGGTTTGCGGCAGGGGTGTGTGATGTCTCCATGGTTGTTTAATTTGTTTATGGATGGGGTTGTTAGGGAGGTGAATGCAAGAGTTTTGGAAAGAGGGGCAAGTATGCAGTCTGTTGTGGATGAGAGAGCTTGGGAAGTGAGTCAGTTGTTGTTCGCTGATGATAGAGCGCTGGTGGCTGATTCATGTGAGAAACTGCAGAAGCTGGTGACTGAGTTTGGTAAAGTGTGTGAAAGAATAAAGTTGAGAGTAAATGTGAATAAGAGCAAGATTATTCGGTACAGTAGGGTTGAGGGTCAAGTCAATTGGGAGGTAGGTTTGAATGGAGAAAAACTGGAGGAAGTGAAGTGTTTTAGATATCTGGAAGTGGATTTGGCAGCGGATGGAACCATGGAAGTGGAAGTGAATCATAGGGTGGGGGAGGGGGCGAAAATTCTGGGAGTGTTGAAGAATGTGTGGAAGTCAAGAACATTATCTTGGAAAGCAAAAATGGGTATGTTTGATGGAATAGTGGTTCCAACAATGTATGGTTGCGAGGTGTGGGCTATGGATAGAGTTGTGCGGAGGAGGGTGGATGTACTGGAAATGAGATGTTTGAGGACAATATGTGGTGTGAGGTGGTTTGATCAAGTAAGTAATGTAAGGGTAAGAGAGATGTGAGGTAATAAAAAGAGTGTGGTTGAGAGAGCAAAAAAAATGGTTTGGTCACATGGAGAGAATGAGTGAGGAAAGATTGACCAACCAAGAGGATATATGTGTCGAAGGTGGAGGGAACGAGGAGAAGTGTGAGACCAAATTGGAGGTGGAAAGATGGAGTGAGAAACGTCCTTCAGCAACCCTGTGACTCACTTCCGATTCCATGGTTCCATCCACTGCCAAATCCACTCCCAGATATCTAAAACACTTCACTTCCTCCAGATTTTTCCCAATCAAACCTACCTCCCAATTTACTTGTCCCTCAACCCTACTGAACCTAATAACCTTGCTCTTATTCACATTTACTCTCAGCTTTCTTCTCTCACACACTTTACCAAACTCTGTCATCAACTTCTGCAGTTTCTCACCCGAATCAGCCACCAGCACTGTATCATCAGCGAATAACAACTGACTCACTTCCCAAGCCCTGTCCTCCACAACAGACTTCATACTTGCCCCTCTCTCCAAAACTCTTGCATTCATCCCCCTAACAACCCCATCCATAAACAAATTAAACAACCATGGAGACATCACGCACCCCTGCTGCAAACCGACATTCACTGGGAACCAATCACTTTCTTCTTACTCGTACACATGCCTTACATCCTTGATAAAAACTTTTCACTGCTTCTAGCAACTTACCTCCCACACCATATACTCTTAATACCTTCCACAGAGCATCTCTATCAACTCTATCATGTGCCTTCTCCAGGTCCATAAATGCTACATACAAATCTGTCTTTTTCTAAGTATTCTTCACGTACATTTTGTATTTTCATTGCTGTAAAAAACCATGGCTTAGTGAGGCTTAGCAAAGTAGATTTACATAGGAGCACAAAATTAAGGACTATCTGGCATTGATGATAATTGCAGTTGCTTGTGACATCATACATCTTTAAACCTTTCATTACTTATTTAGATTTCTTGTAGTTGTTAATTTTGTGTATCATTTGTTTTTAGTTTGTTTTTTGTTTGTATTTTAAACAAAGTGTGTTTTGACCAATTTGACAGGTTGTCCTTCAGCAAGCTTGGATGGAAAATATCCGACCAGTTCTTGTTCTCAACAAAATAGATCGTTTGATACTAGAGACAAAATTGAGCCCTGTTGACTGCTATTACCATATTGCACAAGTTCTGGAACAGGTGAGTTTATCATCTTTCCCAGCATTATTAATTATTTTACTTTTGCTTTGTCGCTGTCTTCTGCATTAGCAAGGTAGCGCAAGGAAACAGAAGAAAGAATGGCCCAACCCACCCACATACGCATGTATATACATACATGTCCACACACGCAAATATACATACCTATACATCTAAACGTATACATATATATACACATGCAGACATATACATATATACACATGTACATAGTTCATACTGTCTGCCTTTATTCATTCCCATCGCCACCCCACCACACATGAAATAACAACCCCCTCCCCCTGCATGTGCACAAGGTAGCTCTAGGGAAAGACAACCAAGGCCACGTTTGTTTACACTCAGTTTCTAGCTGTCATGTATAATGCACTGAAACCACAGCTCCCTTTCCACATCCAGGCCCCACAGAACTTTCTATGGTTTACCCCAGACGCTTCACACGCCCTGGTTCAATCCATTGACAGCATGTCGACCCCAGTATACCATATATAAGGGGCAGGAGGTTAAGAGAAAGGTGCAAGAGGTGAAAAAGAGGGCAAATGAGAGTTAGGGTGAGAGAGTATCATTAAATTTTAGGGAGAATAAAAAGATGTTTTGGAAGGAGGTAAATAAAGTGCGTAAGACAAGGGAATCAATGGGAACTTCAGTGAAGGGGGCTAATGGGGAGGTGATAACAAGCAGAGGTGGTGTGAGAAGGAGATGGAGTGAGCATTTTGAAGGTTTGTTGAATGTGTTTGATGATAGCGTGGCAGATATAGGGTGTTTTGGTCGAGATGGTGTGCAAAGTGAGAGAGTTAGGGAGAATGATTTAGTAAACAGAGAAGAGGTAGTAAAAGCTTTGCAGAAGATGAAAGCTTGCCAGGCAGCGGGTTTAGATGGTATTGCTGCGGAATTTATTAAAAAACGGGGTGACTGTATTGTTGACTGGTTGGTAAGGTTATTCAATGTATGTATGACTCATGGTGAGATGCCTGAGGATTGGCGGAATGTTTGCATAGTGCCATTGTACAAAGGCAAAGGGGATAAAAGTGAGTGCTCAAATTACAGAGGTATAAGTTTGTTGAGTATTCCTGGGAAATTATATGGGGGGGGTATTGATTGAGAGGGTGAAGGCATGTAAGAGCATCAGATTGGGGAAGAGTAATGTGGTTTCAGAAGTGGTAGAGGATGTGTGGATCAGATGTTTGCTTTGAGGAATGTATTTGAGAAATACTTAGAAAAGCAAATGGATTTGTAAGTAGCTTTCATGGATCTAGAGAAGGCATATGATAGAGGTGCTCTGTGGAAAGTATTAAGAATATATGGTGTGGGAGGCAAGTTGTTAGAAGCAGTGAAAAGTGTTTATCAAGGATGTAAGGCATGTGTATGTGTAGGAAGAGAGGAAAGTGATTGGTTCTCAATGAATGTAGGTTTGCGGAAGGGGTGTGTGATGTCTCCATGGTTGTTTAATTTGTTTATGGATGGGACTGTTAGGGAGGTGAATGCAAGAGTTTTGGAAAGAGGGGCAAGTATACAGTCTGTTGGGGATGAAAGAGCTTGGGAAGTGAGTCAGTTGTTGATCGCTGATGGTACAGCACTGGTGGCTGATTCGTGTGAGAAACTGCAGAAGCTGGTGACTGAGTTTGTTAAAGTGTATGAAAAAAGAAAGTTGAGAGTAAATGTGAATAAGAGAAAGGTTATTAGGTACAGTAGGGTTGAGGGACAAGTCAGTTGGGAGGTAAGTATGAATGGAGAAAAACTGGAGGAAGTGAAGTGTTTTAGATATCTGGGAGTGGATCTGGCAGCGGATGGAACCATGGAAGCGGAAGTGAATCATAGGGTGGGGGAGGGGGGGAAAGTTCTGGGAGCATTGAAGAATGTGTGGAAGTCAAGAACATTATCTCGAAAAGCAAAAATGGGTATGTTTGAAGGAATAGTGGTTCCAACAATGTTATATGGTTGCGAGGCGTGGGCTATAGCTAGAGTTGTGTGGAGGAGGGTGGATGTGCTGGAAATGAGATGTTTGAGGACAATATGTGGTGTGAGGTGGTTTGATCGAGTAAGTAACGTAAGGGTAAGAGAGATGTGTGGTTATAAAAAGAGTGTGGTTGAGAGAGCAGAAGAGGGTGTTTTGAAATGGTATGGTCACATGGAGAGAATGAGTGAGGAAAGATTGATCAGGAGGATATATGTGTCAGAGGTGGAGGGAAGGAGGAGAAATGGGAGACCAAATTGGAGGTGGAAAGATGGAGTGAAAAAGATTTTGAGTGATTGGGGCCTGGACATGCAGGAGGGTGAAAGGCATGCAAAGAATAGAGTGAATTGGAATGATGTGGTATACCGGGGTCGACGTGCTGTCAATGGATTGAACCAGAGCATGTGAAGCGTCTGGGGTAAACCATTGAAAGTTCTGTGGGGCCTGGATGTGGAAAGGGAGCTGTGGTTTCAGTGCATTATTACGTGACAGGTAGAGACTGAGGGTGAACAAATGTGGCCTTTGTTGTCTTTTCCTAGCACTACCTCGCACACATGAGGGGGGGAGAGGGTTGTTATTTCATGTGTGGCAGGGTGGCGATGGGAATGAATGAAGGCAGACAGTATGAATTATGTACATGTGTATATATGTATATGTCTGTGTGTGTATATATATGTTGAGATGTACAGGTATGTATATTTGCATGTGTGGACGTGTATGTATATACATGTGTATGTGGGTGGGTTGGGCCATTCTTTCATCTGTTTCCTTGCGCTACCTCGCTAACGCGGGAGACAGCGACAAAGCAAAATGAACAAATAAATAATTTATATTATTATACTTTGTTGCTACACAGAAAAAAAGAGGCTGGTCATTCTACTGTTAATTGAAGTTGCACAGTTTATTCTGGTATACAGCACCACAAACCTCTTTGTAGAAAGAGCATATATCACAACCCTGGAATGCATGTTACATAAGTTTAAGATTATCCCTGAGGTAGGGAAAAAAGAATTCTATCTCCGTATTCCCCACATGGAATAGAAGGCACTAAAAGGGGTGGGAGGTGGGGGCTGGAAACCTTCCCTTTCTTGTAATTCAATTTCTGAAAGAGGAAACAAAAGAAGAGTTGAGCGGGTGGTGCTCATCCTCCTCCTCAAAGGCTCAGATTGGGGTGTTTCAATGTGTGTGGATGTAACCAAAATAAGAAGAAACAAGAGATAGGTAGTATATTTGAGGAAAGAACCCTGGTTGTTCTGGCTTTGAGTAAAATGAAACTCAAGGGTAAACGGGATGAATGGTTTGGAGAGGTCTTGGGAGTAAAGTCATTGGTTGGTGAGAGGACCAGAGCTAAAGAAGGAGTAGCACTACTCCTGAAGCAGGAGATGTGGGAGTGTATGATAGTGTGTAAAAAATTAAATTTTAGATTTATGTGGGTAAAAGTGAAAGTGGATGGTGAGAGATGGGTGATTATTGGTGCTTATGCACCTGGTCATGAGATGATAGATCATGAGAGGCAAGTGTTTTGGGAGCAGCTAAGTGAGTGTGTCAGCAGTTTTGGTGATAAGCGATTTGAATGCTGAGTGATGTGGCAGTTAAGGGTATAATTGGTGTGCATGTAGTTAAGGGTATAATTGGTGTGCATGCAGTTAAGGGTATGATTGGTGTGCATGGGGTATTCAGTGTTGCGAATGGAAATTGTAAAGAGCTTGTTGATTTGTGTGCTGAAAAAAGATTGGGAATACCTGATTTGAAAAGAGAGATATACACAAGTGTACATATGTGAGTAGGAGACAAGGTCCAAGGGCATTATTAGATTATGTATTAATTGATAGGCATGTGAAAGAGATACTTTTGAATGCAGTTGTGCTTAGAGGGGCAGCTGAGGGATGTGTGATCACTATCTTGTGGAAGCAAAAGTGAAGATTTGTAGAGTTTTCAAAAAATAAGAGAGAATGTTCGGGGAGAAGAGAGTGGTGAGAGTAAGTGAACTTGGAAAAGAGACTTGTGTGAAGTAATGCCAGAAGAGATCAAGTTTAGAATGGCAAAAGATTAGAGCAAATGAAGTGAGGGGAATGGGTGAGGAATGGGATGTATATAGGGAAGCAGTGATTGCATGTGCAAGAGATGCATGTACCATGAGGCAGGTGGGAGGTGGGCAGATTAGAAAGGGTAGTGAGTGGTGGGATGAAGTAAAGTTGTTAGTGAAAGAAAAGGGACATTAGGACGATATTCACAAGGAAGGAGTGCAGATAGCTGGGAGATGGATAAGAGAAAGCAGCAGAGGTCAAGAAGAAGGCACAGGGATTGAAAAAGAGGGAAAATGAAAGTTCAGGGGAGAGAGTATCAGTAAACTTTAGGGAGGATAAAAGGATGTTTTGGAAGGAGGTAAATAATGTGTGAAAGACAAGAGAACAAGTGGGATCATTGGTGAAGGGGGCAAAGGGGGAAGTGATAACAGGTAGTGACGGAGTGAGGAGGAGATGGAGTGAGTATTTTGAAGGATTTTTGAATGTTTGATGATAGAGTGGCAGATACAGGGTGTTTTGGTCAGATAGTGCGCGAAGTGAGAGTCAAGGAGGGTGGTTTGGGTAAAAGAGAAGTGGTGGTGGAGGCCTTGCGTAAGATGTAATCTGGCAAGATGGCGGGAGTGTATAGTATTGCATTTGAATTTTTTAAGAAAGGGGGTGAATGTGTTGTTGATAGGTTGATAAGGATATTCTTTATATGTATGGATCATGATGATGTGCCTGAGGATTGGCAGAATGCATGAATAGTGCCAAAGGAGATAAAGCTGAGTATTCAAACTATTGTGGCATTATTTTGTTGAGTATACCTAGAAAATTTTATGGGAGGTATTGATTGAGTGGGTGAAGGCATGTACAGAGCATCAGATTTGGGAGGAGCAGTGTGGTTTTAGAAGTGGTAGAAGATGTATGGATCAGGTGTTTGCTTTGAAGAATGTGTGTGAGAAATACTTAGAAAAACAGATGGGTTTGTATGTAGCATTTATGAATCTGGAGAAGTTATTAAGAATATATGATATGGAAGTTAAGCTGCTAGAAGCAGTGAGTTTTTAGGAAGGGTATAAGGCATGTGTACGAGTAGGAAGAGAGAAGAGTGATTGGTTCCTAGTGAAGGTTGATCTACAGCAGGGGGTGTGTGATGTCACCTTAGTTGTTTAATTTGTTAATGGATGGGGTGGTTAGGGAAGTAAATGCAAGAGTTTTGGAGAGGTAGCAAGTATGCAGTCTGTTTGGGATGAGAGGGCCTGGGAAGTGAGTTAGTTGTTGTTCGCTGATGATACAGCACTAGTGGCTGATTCAAGTGAGAAACCGCAGAAGTTGGTGACTGAGTTTGGAAAAGTGTGTGAAAGGAGAAAGTTGAGCATAAATGTGAATAAAAACAAAGTTATTAGGTTCATCAGGGTTAAGGGACAAGTTAGTTGGGATGTAAGTTTGAATGATGAAAAATTAGGGAAATGAAGTGTTTTAGATATCTGGGAGTGGACTTGGCAGCAAATGGAACCATGGAAGCAGAAGGTAGGGTAGTGGAGGAGGCAAAGGTTCTGAGAGTGATGGAGAATGTGTGAAAAGAGAGAATGTTATTTTGGAGAGCAAAAATGGGTATTTTTGAAGGATTCGTAGTTCCAACAATATCATATGGTTGCAAGGCAGGGGCTATAGATAGGGTTGTGCGGAGGAGAGTGGATGTGTTGGAAATGAAATGTTTGAGGACAATATGTGGTGTGAGGTGGTTTGATGGAGTTATTAATGAAAGGATAAGAGAGATATGTGGTGATAAAAAGAGTGTGGTTGAGAGAGCAGAAGAAGGCGTGTTGAAATGGTTTGGACATATGGAGAGAATGAGTGTGGAAAGGTTGACAAAGATATATGTATTGGAAATGAAATGTTTGAAGACAAAATGTGGTTTGAGATGGTTTTATCAAGTAAGTAATGTAAGGATAAGGGAGATGTGTAGCAATAAAAAGAGCATGGTAGAGAGAGCAGAAGAGAGCGTGTTCAAATGGTTTGGACATATGGAGAGATTGAGTGAGGAAAGGTTGACAAAGAGGATGAATGGTTCAGAGGTGGAGGGAACAAGGAGAAGCAGGAGACCAAATTGGAGGTGGAAGGATGGAATGAAAAGGATTTTGAGTGATCAGGGCCTAAACTTGCAGAAGGATGAAAGTTGTGCACAGAATAGAGTGAATTGGAACATTGTGGTATACAGGGGTCATCATGGTGTCCGTGAACTTAACCAGGGCATATGAAACACTCAGGGTAAAATCATGGAAAGTTCTGTGGGGCCTGAGTGCGGACAGGGAGCTGTGGTTTCAGTACATTATGCATGACAGCTAGAGAATGAGTATGAGCGGATGTAGCCTTTTTTCATGTTTCCTGGCGCTACCTCGCTGACAGAGGGGATGGCGATGCTTTTTCCTGTGGGGCGGGGTGGTGCCGGGAATGGGTGAAGGCTAGCAAGTATGAATACGTTCAGTCTACTTAAGAAATTCAGAGAGACCTGACAGGTATGGGATATGTGTACTGGTCTGGTAATGGTTGAAAAACCTCTACCAAAATTAAGATAAACCATAATGTTGCACACCTTACAAGGAGCCCTTATACTACACCAGGCTCATACACACTCCTAATGTAATGTATGATGGTAAAAGAAATTTGGAGTTGTTTTTTCCTCTATCATTGTGTTACATACTTTTCAGCTGACAATTAAAATGCAGTAAACTGCTTATAGTATCCGCTTCCTTGATTATGTATGTATCACTGGAGAAGTCACGATCTATAGGGGCACTTTGATGTGTGTGTGATTAGAGAAATGACCAAAATCAGTGGTATTTTCTTTGGATTTAGAGGTGTTGGAGACAGTCAAATGGTTCCATTGACTGACACAGTGATTAAGAGTAGAACAACCAAGAGGTTATGTTAACAGGACATGCTAGTCCATCCTACTCCCAATAAACTCACGCGGACATCTTGGCCCTGCAGGTCAGGAGCTACATTGATGGCTTACGTCAAACAGAGCAATAATTAACGGACATAATTATATTTCAGCAAATGTGACTGTGTATGACCTGCTGGATCCCATAGAGCTGATCCATACAAGTATATGTTTTAAGTGTGTGGGCTTATATTCTTAGGTCTCTTTCACTGTTATTAACCATTTCTGTTATTATTAGCCATCACTTAAAGTATGTATCACAGTGCAGTGTGTTCAGTGCATTACCAACGTCCTTATCATGACTCTCCCTTTAAATGTGTGTTTAGGTTTTATTTGTTTGTATCAGCATTTTTTTTTTTTTTCATGCATATTTGCCATTTCCCACTTTAGCAAGGTAGCATTAAGAAGAGGACAAAACCTTACAGGGAATATCCTCACTTGGTCCCCTTCTCTGTTCCTGATTTTGGAAAATTCAAAATGGGAGGGGAGGATTTCCAGCCCTTGCTCCTTCTGCTCTTAGTTACCTGTTATGACACGCAGAGAATACATGGGAAGTTTTCTTTCTCCCCTATCCCCAGGGATAATCAGCATTTTTAATGACCATTATTATTTCCACACCATATATTTTGCCCTTGATAAATAAGTTGTAAAGCACCTGATAGCCTCAACAACCTCAAGGTCAGCAGATATCTGTAAACATGAACATGTCTGCTGCATGCCTTTCCCTAGGCTGTAATCACCTAATGGCTACTTATCTATCTCCTACGCTCTTCCCACACATCAGAACCGCACACACAAATCCCAGGCATTCAATGTTTTTTCGATTATCAGATTCTGCAGTTATCTCAAATTGATATTCTGTGCTAGGATAAAATTTGGGCATTATAAGGCCATCACCTGCTGAAAGCATCAATGTCTTAAGTTGCCACTTCGTCTGTTTATACCAGCTACGATCACATATTCCACTAAGTTTAATGCCGTATTATTTTTATTATACTTGATCGCCATTTCCTGCATCAGCGAGGTACTGCCAGGAAACAGACGGAAAATAGCCCATCCACTCATATACACACCCCTATATATATATATATATATATATATATATATATATATATGTATATATATATATGCTCCCTGGGGATAGGGGAGAAAGAATACTTCCCACGTATTCCCTGCGTGTCGTAGAAGGCGACTAAAAGGGAAGGGAGCGGGGAGCTGGAAATCCTCCCCTCTCGTTTTTTTTTTTTTTTTTCCAAACGAAGGAACAGAGAAGAGGGCCAGGTGAGGATATTCCCTCAAAGGCCTAGTCCTCTGTTCTTAACGCTACCTCGCTATCGCGGGAAATGGCGAATAGTCTGAAAAAAAAAGAAATATATATATATATATATATATATTTTTCTTTTCGTACTATTCGCCATTTCCCGCATTAGCGAGGTAGCGTTATCAACAGAGGACTGGGCCTTAGAGGGAATATCCTCACCTGGCCCCCTTCTCTGTTCCTTCTTTTGGAAAATCAAAAAAAAAAACGAGAGGGGAGGATTTCCAGCCACCCGCTCCCTTCCCTTTTAGTCGCCTTCTACAACACGCAGGGAATACGTGGGAAGTATTCTTTCTCCCCTATCCCCAGGGATAATATATATATATATATATATATATATATATATATATATATATATATATATATATATATATATATATATATATATATTTTTTTTTTTTTTTTTTTATTATACTTTGTCGCTGTCTCCCGCGTTTGCGAGGTAGCGCAAGGAAACAGACGAAAGAAATGGCCCAACCCCCCCATACACATGTATATACATACGTCCACACACGCAAATATACATACCTACACAGCTTTCCATAGCTTACCCCAGACGCTTCACATGCCTTGATTCAATCCACTGACAGCACGTCAACCCCGGTATACCACATCGCTCCAATTCACTCTATTCCTTGCCCTCCTTTCACCCTCCTGCATGTTCAGGCCCCGATCACACAAAATCTTTTTCACTCCATCTTTCCACCTCCAATTTGGTCTCCCTCTTCTCCTTGTTCCCTCCACCTCCGACACATATATCCTCTTGGTCAATCTTTCCTCACTCATCCTCTCCATGTGCCCAAACCACTTCAAAACACCCTCTTCTGCTCTCTCAACCACGCTCTTTTTATTTCCACACATCTCTCTTACCCTTACGTTACTCACTCGATCAAACCACCTCACACCACACATTGTCCTCAAACATCTCATTTCCAGCACATCCATCCTCCTGCGCACAACTCTATCCATAGCCCACGCCTCGCAACCATACAACATTGTTGGAACCACTATTCCTTCAAACATACCCATTTTTGCTTTCCGAGATAATGTTCTCGACTTCCACACATTCTTCAAGGCCCCCAGAATTTTCGCCCCCTCCCCCACCCTATGATCCACTTCCGCTTCCATGGTTCCATCCGCTGCCAGATCCACTCCCAGATATCTAAAACACTTCACTTCCTCCAGTTTTTCTCCATTCAAACTCACCTCCCAATTGACTTGACCCTCAACCCTACTGTACCTAATAATATATATATATTATTTATTATTTATATTTTGCTTTGTCACTGTCTCCCGCGTTAGCGAGGTAGCGCAAGGAAACAGACAAAAGAATGGCCCAACCCACCCACATACACATGTATATACATACACGTCCACACACGCAAATATACATACCTATACATCTCAATGTACACATATATATACACACACAGACATATACATATATACACATGTACATAATTCACACTGTCTGCCTTTATTTATTCCCATCGCCACCTTGCCACACATGGAACAACAAACCCCTCTCCCCGCATGTGTGCAAGGTAGCACTAGGAAAAGACAACAAAGGCCCCATTCGTTCACACTCAGTCATTAGCTGTCATGTAATAATGCACCGAAACCACAGCTCCCTTTCCACATCCAGGCCCCACAGAACTCTCCATGGTTTACCCCAGACGCTTCATGTTCCCTGGTTCAATCCATTGACAGCACGTCGACTCCGGTATACCACATCGTTCCAATTCACTCTATTCCTTGCACACCTCTCACCCTCCTTCATGTTCAGGCCCTGATCACTCAACATCTTCCTCACTCCATCTTTCCACCTCCAATTTGGTCTCCCACTTCTCGTTCCCTCCACCTCTGACACATATATCCTCTTGGTCAATCTTTCCTCACTCATTCTCTCCATATGCCCAAACCATTTCAAAACACCCTCTTCTGCTCTCTCAACCACACTCTTTTTATTTCCACACATCTCTCTTACCCTTACATTACTTACTCAATCAAACCACCTTACACCACATATTGTCCTCAAACATCTCATTTCTAGCACATCCACCCTACTGCGCACAACTCTATCCATAGCCCACACCTCACACCCATACAACATTGTTGGAACCACTATTCCTTCAAACATACCCATTTTTGCTTTCCAAGATTATGTTCTCGACTTCCAAACATTCTTCAAGGCTCCAAGAATTTTCGCCCCCTCCCCACTTCCACTTCCATGGTCCCATCCGCTGCCAGATCCACTCGTAGATATCTAAAACATTTTACTTCCTCCAGTTTTTCTCCATTCAAACTTACCTCCCAATTGACTTGACCCTCAACCCTACTGTACTTAATAACCTTACCCATATTCACATTTATTCTTAACTTTCTTCTTTCACACGCTTTACCAAACTCAGTCACCAGCTTCTGCAGTTTCTCACATGAATCAGCCACCAGCGCTGTATCATCAGCGAACAACAACTGACTCACTTCCCAAGCTCTCTCATCCACAACAATCTGCATACTTGCCCCTCTTTCCAAAACTCTTGCATTCACCTCCCTAACAACCCCATCCATAAACAAATTAAACAACCATGGAGACATCACACACCCCTGCCGCAAACGTACATTCACTGAGAACCAATCACTTTCCTCTTCTCCTACATGTACACATGCCTTACATCCTTGATAAACACTTTTCACTGCTAACAACTTGCCTCCCACACCATATATTCTTGGTACCTTCCACAGAGCACCTCTATCAACTCTGTCATATGCCTTCTCCAGATCCATAAATGCTACATACAAATCCATTTGCTTTCCTAAGTATTTCTCACATATATTCTTCAAAGCAAACACCTGATCCACACATCCTCTACCACTTCTGAAACCACACTGCTCTTCCTCAATCTGATGCTCTGTACATGCCTTCACTCTCTCAATCAGTACCCTCCCATATACTTTACCAGGAATACTCAACAAACTTATACCTCTGTAATTTGAGCACTCACTCTTATCCCCTTTGCCTTTGTCCAATGACACTATGCAAGCATTCTGCCAATCCTCAGGCACCTCACCATGAATCATACATACATTAAATAACCTTACCAACCAGTCAAAAATACAGTAACCCCTTTTTTAATAAATTCCACTACAATACCATCCAAACCTACTGCCTTGCCGGCTTTCATCTTCCACAAAGCTTTTACTACCTCTTCTCTGTTTACCAAATCATTTTCCCACCCTCTCACTTTGCACACCACCTCGACCAAAACACCCTATATCTGCCACTCTGTCATCAAACACATTCAACAAACCTTCAAAATACTCACTCCATTTCCTTCTCACATCACCACTTCTTGTTATCACCGCCCCATTAGCCCCCTTCACTGAAGTTCCATTTGTTCCGTTGTCTTACGCACTTTATTTACCTCCTTCTAAAACATCTTTTTATTCTCCCTAAAATTTAATGATACTCTCTCACCCCAACTCTCATCTGCCCTCTTTTTCACCTCTTGCACCTTTCTCTTGACCTTCTGCCTCTTACTTTTATACATCTCCCACTCATTTGCATTTTTTCCCTGCAAAAATCGTCCAAATACCTCTCTCTTCTCTTTCACTAATAATCTTACTTCTTCATCCCACCACTCACTACCCTTTCTAATCAACCCACCTCCCACACTTCTCATGCCTAATCAACCCACCTCCCACGCTTCTCATGCCACAAGGATCTTTTGCGCAAGCCATCACTGCTTCCCTAAATGCATCCCATTCCTCCCCCACTCCCCTTACCTACTTTGTTCTCACCTTTTTCCATTCTGTACTCAGTCTCTCCTGGTACTTCCTCACACAAGTCTCCTTCCCAAGCTCACTTACTCTCACCACTCTCTTCACCCCAACATTCTCTCTTCTTTTCTGAAAACCCATACAAATCTTCACCTTCGCCTCCACAAGATAATGATCAGACATCCCTCCAGTTGCACCTCTCAGCACATTAACATCCAAAAGTCTTTCGCTCGCCTATCAATTGACACGTAATCCAATAACACTCGCTCGCCATCTCTCCTACTTACATACGTATACTTATGTATGTCTCGCTTTTTAAACCAGGTATTCCCAATCACCAGTCCCTTTTCAGCACATAAATCTACAAGCTCTTCACCATTTCCATTTACAACACTCAACACCCCATGTATACCAATTATTCCCTCAACTACCACATTACTCACCTTTGCATTCAAATCACCCATCACTATAACCCGGTCTTGTGCATCAAAACCACTAACACACTCATTCAGATGCTCCCAAAACACTGCCTCTCATGATCTTTCTTCTTGTGCCCAGGTGCATATGCACCAATAATCACCCATCTCTCTCCATCCACTTTCAGTTTTACCCATATTAATCTAGAATTTACTTTCTTACACTCTATCACATACTCCCACTACTCCTGTTTCAGGAGTAGTGCTACTCCTTCCCTTGCTGTTGTCCTCTCACTAACCCCTGACTTTACTCCAAAGACATTCCCAAACCACTCTTCCCCTTTACCCTTGAGCTTCGTTTCACTGAGAGCCAAAACATCCAGGTTCCTTTCCTCAAACATCCTACCTATCTTTCCTTTTTTCACATCTTGGTTACATCCACAGACATTTAGACACCCCAATCTGAGCCTTCGAGGAGGATGAGCACTCCCCGCGTGACTCCTTCTTCTGTTTCCCCTTTTAGAAAGTTTAAATACAAGGAGGGGAGGATTTCTGGCCCCCTGCTCCCGTCCCCTCTAGTCGCCTTTTACAACACGTGAGGAATGCGTGGGAAGTATTCTTTCTCCCCTATCCCCAGGGATAATATATATATATATATATATATATATATATATATATATATATATATATATATATATATATATATATATATATGAAAAATGTAAGAAACAATTTAGAAAACAAACTTTTAGCTTGAAATGAATGAAAAAATGAACGTCACATAGAGGTTAAACCATTATGTGACGTTCATTTTTTCATTCATTTCAAGCTAAAAGTTTGTTTTCTAAATTGTTTCTTACATTTTTCATATGTATATATATGTATGTGAGTGTGTGTGTGTGTGTGCGCGCGTGTGTGTGTGTGTGTGTGTGTGTGTGTGTGTGTGTGTGTGTATATATATATGTATATTATCCCTGGGGATAGGGGTGAAAGAATACTTCCCACGTATTCCTCGCGTGTCGTAGAAAGCGACTAGAGGGGACGGGAGCGGGGGGCCGGAAATCCTCCCCTCCTTGTATTAACTTTCTAAAATGGGAAACAGAAGAAGGAGTCACGCGGGGAGTGCTCATCCTCCTCGAAGGCTCAGAGTGGGGTGCCTAAATGTGTGTGGATGTAACCAAGATGTGAAAAAAGGAGAGATAGGTAGTATGTTTGAGGAAAGGAACCTGGATGTTTTGGCTCTGAGTGAAACGAAGCTCAAGGGTAAAGGGGAAGAGTGGTTTGGAAATGTCTGGGGAGTGAAGTCAGGGGTTAGTGAGAGGACAAGAGCAAGGGAAGGAGTAGCAATACTCATGAAACAGGAGTTGTGGGAGTATGTGATAGAATGTAAGAAAGTAAATTCTCGATTAATATGGGTAAAATTGAAAGTTGATGGAGAGAGGTGGGTGATTATTGGTGCATATGCACCTGGGCATGAGAAGAAAGATCATGAGAGGCAAGTGTTTTGGGAGCAGCTAAATGAGTGTGTTAGCGGTTTTGATGCACGAGACCGGGTTATAGTGATGGGTGATTTGAATGCAAAGGTGAGTAGTGTGGCAGTTGAGGGAATAATTGGTATGCATGGGGTGTTCAGTGTTGTAAATGGAAATGGTGAAGAGCTTGTAGATTTATGTGCTGAAAAAGGACTGATGATTGGGAATACCTGGTTTAAAAAGCGAGATATACATAAGTATACTTATGTAAGTAGGAGAGATGGCCAGAGAGCGTTATTGGATTACGTGTTAATTGACAGGCGTGCGAAAGAGAGACTTTCGGATGTCAATGTGCTGAGAGGTGCAACTGGAGGGATGTCTGATCATTATCTTGTGGAGGCTAAGGTGAAGATTAGTATGGGTTTTCAGAAAAGAAGAGTGAATGTTGGGGTGAAGAAGGTGGTGAGAGTAAGTGAGCTTGGGAAGGAGACCTGTGTGAAGAAGTATCAGGAGAGACTGTGTACAGAATGGAAAAAGGTGAGAACAATGGAAGTAAGGGGAGTGGGGGAGGAATGGGATGTATTTAGGGAATCAGTGATGGATTGCGCAAAAGATGCTTGTGGCATGAGAAGAGTGGGAGGTGGGCTGTTTAGAAAGGGTAGTGAGTGGTGGGATGAAGAAGTAAGAGTATTAGTGAAAGAGAAGAGAGAGGCATTTGGACGATTTGTGCAGGGAAAAAATGCAATTGAGTGGGAGAAGTATAAAAGAAAGAGACAGGAGGTCAAGAGAAAGGTGCAAGAGGTGAAAAAAAGGGCAAATGAGAGTTGGGGTGAGAGACTATCAGTAAATTTTAGGGAGAATAAAAAGATGTTCTGGAAGGAGGTAAATAGGGTGCGTAAGACAAGGGAGCAAATGGGAACTTCAGTGAAGGGCGTAAATGGGGAGGTGATAACAAGTAGTGGTGATGTGAGAAGGAGATGGAATGAGTATTTTGAAGGTTTGTTGAATGTGTCTGATGACAGAGTAGCAGATATAGGGTGTTTGGGTCGAGGTGGTGTGCAAAGTGAGAGGGTTAGGGAAAATGATTTGGTAAACAGAGAAGAGGTAGTAAAAGCTTTGCGGAAGATGAAAGCCGGCAAGGCAGCAGGTTTGGATGGTATTGCAGTGGAATTTATTAAAAAAGGGGGTGACTGTATTGTTGACTGGTTGGTAAGGTTATTTAATGTATGTATGACTCATGGTGAGGTGCCTGAGGATTGGCGGAATGCGTGCATAGTGCCATTGTACAAAGGCAAAGGGGATAAGAGTGAGTGCTCAAATTACAGAGGTATAAGTTTGTTGAGTATTCCTGGTAAATTATATGGGAGGGTATTGATTGAAAGGGTGAAGGCATGTACAGAGCATCAGATTGGGGAAGAGCAGTGTGGTTTCAGAAGTGGTAGAGGATGTGTGGATCAGGTGTTTGCTTTGAAGAATGTATGTGAGAAATACTTAGAAAAGCAAATGGATTTGTATGTAGCATTTATGGATCTGGAGAAGGCATATGATAGAGTTGATAGAGATGCTCTGTGGAAGGTATTAAGAATATATGGTGTGGGAGGCAAGTTGTTAGAAGCAGTGAAAAGTTTTTATCGAGGATGTAAGGCATGTGTACGTGTAGGAAGAGAGGAAAGTGATTGGTTCTCAGTGAATGTAGGTTTGCGGCAGGGGTGTGTGATGTCTCCATGGTTGTTTAATTTGTTTATGGATGGGGTTGTTAGGGAGGTAAATGCAAGAGTCTTGGAAAGAGGGGCAAGTATGAAGTCTGTTGGGGATGAGAGAGCTTGGGAAGTGAGTCAGTTGTTGTTCGCTGATGATACAGCGCTGGTGGCGGATTCATGTGAGAAACTGCAGAAGCTGGTGACGGAGTTTGGTAAAGTGTGTGGAAGAAGAAAGTTAAGAGTAAACGTGAATAAGAGCAAGGTTATTAGGTACAGTAGGGTTGAGGGTCAAGTCAATTGGGAGGTGAGTTTGAATGGTGAAAAACTGGAGGAAGTGAAGTGTTTTAGATATCTGGGAGTGGATCTGTCAGCGGATGGAACCATGGAAGCGGAAGTGGATCATAGGGTGGGGGAGGGGGCGAAAATTTTGGGAGCCTTGAAAAATGTGTGGAAGTCGAGAACATTATCCCGGAAAGCAAAAATGGGTATGTTTGAAGGAATAGTAGTTCCAACAATGTTGTATGGTTGCGAGGCATGGGCTATGGATAGAGTTGTGCGCAGGAGGATGGATGTGCTGGAAATGAGATGTTTGAGGACAATGTGTGGTGTGAGGTGGTTTGATCGAGTAAGTAACGTAAGGGTAAGAGAGATGTGTGGAAATAAAAAGAGCGTGGTTGAGAGAGCAGAAGAGGGTGTTTTAAAATGGTTTGGGCACATGGAGAGAATGAGTGAGGAAAGATTGACCAAGAGGATATATGTGTCGGAGGTGGAGGGAACGAGGAGAAGAGGGAGACCAAATTGGAGGTGGAAAGATGGAGTGAAAAAGATTTTGTGTGATCGGGGCCTGAACATGCAGGAGGGTGAAAGGAGGGCAAGGAATAGAGTGAATTGGAGCGATGTGGTATACAGGGGTTGACGTGCTGTCAGTGGATTGAATCAAGGCATGTGAAGCGTCCGGGGTAAACCATGGAAAGCTGTGTAGGTATGTATATTTGTGTGTGTGGACGTGTGTATGTACATGTGTATGGGGGGGGTTGGGCCATTTCTTTCGTCTGTTTCCTTGCGCTACCTCGCAAACGCGGGAGACAGCGACAAAGTATAAAAAAAAAAAAAAAAAAAATATATATATTATTTATTACATTTTTTTTTATTATACTTTGTCGCTATCTCCCGCGTTTGCGAGGTAGCGCAAGGAAACAGACGAAAGAAATGGCCCAACCCCCCCATACACATGTATATACATACGTCCACACACGCAAATATACATACCTACACAGCTTTCCATGGTTTACCCCAGACGCTTCACATGCCCTGATTCAATCCACTGACAGCACGTCAACCCCGGTATACCACATCGCTCCAATTCACTCTATTCCTTGCCCTCCTTTCACCCTCCTGCATGTTCAGGCCCCGATCACACAAAATCTTTTTCACTCCATCTTTCCACCTCCAATTTGGTCTCCCACTTCTCCTCGTTCCCTCCACCTCCGACACATATATCCTCTTGGTCAATCTTTCCTCACTCATGCTCTCCATGTGCCCAAACCATTTCAAAACACCCTCTTCTGCTCTCTCAACCACGCTCTTTTTATTTCCACACATCTCTCTTACCCTTACGTTACTTACTCGATCAAACCACCTCACACCACACATTGTCCTCAAACATCTCATTTCCAGCACATCCATCCTCCTGCGCACAACTCTATCCATAGCCCTCGCCTCGCAACCATCCAACATTGTTGGAACCACTATTCCTTCAAACATACCCATTTTTGCTTTCCGAGATAATGTTCTCGACTTCCACACATTCTTCAAGGCTCCCAGAATTTTCGCCCCCTCCCCCACCCTATGATCCACTTCCGCTTCCATGGTTCCATCCGCTGCCAGATCCACTCCCACATATCTAGAACTCTTTACTTCCTCCAGTTTTTCTCCATTCAAACTTACCTCCCAATTGACTTGACCCTCAATCCTACTGTACCTAATAACCTTGCTCTTATTATTCACATTTACTCTTAACTTTCTTCTTTCACACACTTTACCAAACTCAGTCACCAGCTTCTGCAGTTTCTCACATGAATCAGCCACCAGCGCTGTATCATCAGCGAACAACAACTGACTCACTTCCCAAGGTCTCTCATCCCCAACAGACATTATACTTGCCCCTCTTTCCAAAACTCTTGCATTCACCTCCCTAACAACCCCATCCATAAACAAATTAAACAACAATGGAGACATCACACACCCCTGCCGCAAACCTACATTCACTGAGAACCAATCACTTTCCTCTCTTCCTACACGTACACATGCCTTACATCCTCGATAAAAACTTTTCACTGCTTCTAACAACTTGCCTCCCACACCATATATTCTTAATACCTTCCACAGAGCATCTCTATCAACTCTATCATATGCCATCTCCAGATCCATAAATGCTACATACAAATCCATTTGCTTTTCTAAGTATTTCTCACATACATTCTTCAAAGCAAACACCTGATCCACACATCCTCTACCACTTCTGAAACTACACTGCTCTTCCCCAATCTGATGCTCTGTACATGCCTTCACCCTCTCAATCAATACCCTCCCATATAATTTCCCAGGAATACTCAACAAACTTATACCTCTGTAATTTGAGCACTCACTCTTATCCCCTTTGCCTCCTATATATATATATATAGAAAGAATACTTCCCACGTATTCCCTGCGTGTCGTAGAAGGCGACTAAAAGGGAAGGGAGCGGGTGGCTGGAAATCCTCCCCTCTCGTTTTTTTTTTTAATTTTCCAAAAGAAGGAACAGAGAAGGGGGCCAGGTGAGGATATTCCCTCTAAGGCCCAGTCCTCTGTTGATAACGCTACCTCGCTAATTCGGGAAATGGCGAATAGTACGAAAGAAAAGAAGAAATATATATATATATATATATATATATATATATATATATATATATATATATATATATATATATATATATATATATATATATTATCCCTGGGGATAGGGGATTAAGAATACTTCCCACGCATTCCTCACGTGTCGTAGAAGGCGACTAAAGGGGACGGGAGCGGGGGGCCAGAAAACCTCCCCTCCTTGTATTTTAACTTTCTAAAAGGGGAAACAGAAGGAGTCATGCGAGGAGTGCTCATCCTCCTCGAAGGCTCAGATTGGGGTGTCTAAATTTGTGTGGATGTAACCTAGATGAGAAAAAAGGAGAGATAGGTAGTGTGTTTGGGGAAAGGAACCTGGATGTTTTGGCTCTGAGTGAAACGAAGCTAAAGGGTAAAGGGGAAGAGTGGTTTGGGAATGTCTTGGGAGTAAAGTCAGGGGTTAGTGAGAGGACAAGAGCAAGGGAAGGAGTAGCACTACTCCTGAATCAGGAGTTGTGGGAGTATGTGATAGAGTGTAAGAAAGTAAATTCTAGATTGATATGGGTAAAACTGAAAGTTGATGGAGAGAGATGGGTGATTATTGGTGCATATGCACCTCGGCATGAGAAGAAAGATCATGAGAGGCAAGTGTTTTGGGAGCAGCTGCATGTGTTAGTGGTTTTGATGCACAAGACTGGGTTATAGTGATGGGTGATTTGAATGTAAAGGTGAGTAAGGTGGCAGTTGAGGGAATAATTGGTATACATGGAGCGTTCAGTGCTGTAAATGGAAATGGTGAAGAGCTTGTAGATTTATGTGCTGAAAAAGGACTGGTGATTGGGAATACCTGGTTTAAAAAGCGAGATATACATAAGTATACGTATGTAAGTAGGAACGATGGCCAGAGAGTGTTATTGGACGTGTTAGGGTGGGGAGGGGGCGAAAATCCTGGGAGCCTTGAAGAATGTGTGGAAGTCGAGAACATTATCTCGGAAAGCAAAAATGGGTATGTTTGAAGGAATAGTGGTTCCAACAATGTTGTATGGTTGCGAGGCGTGGGCTATGGATATAGTTGTGCGCAGGAGGATGGATGTGCTGGAAATGAGATGTTTGAGGACAATGTGTGGTGTGAGGTGGTTTGATTGAGTAAGTAACGTAAGGGTAAGAGAGATGTGTGGAAATAAAAAGAGCGTGGTTGAGAGAGCATAAGAGGGTGTTTTGAAATGGTTTGGGCACATGGAGAGAATGAGTAAGGAAAGATTGACCAAGAGGATATATGTGTCAGAGGTGGAGGGAACGAGGAGAAGTGGGAGGCCAAATTGGAGGTGGAAAGATGGAGTGAAAAAGATTTTGTGTGATCGGGGCCTGAACATGCAGGAGGGTGAAAGGAGGGCAAGGAATAGAGTGAATTGGATCGATGTGGTATACCGGGGTTGACGTGCTGTCAGTGGATTGAATCAGGGCATGTGAAGCGTCTGGGGTAAACCACGGAAAGCTGTGTAGGTATGTATATTTGCGTGTGTGGACATATGTATATACATGTGTATAGGGTGGGTTGGGCCATTTCTTTCGTCTGTTTCCTTGCGCTACCTCGCAAACGCGGGAGACAGCGACAGAGTATAATAAAAAAAAAAAGTATAGCTCCAGTAATTAGGACATTACTAAGAAGATTAGCATGGCCCCATTGAAAGGACGTCATGCAAATCTTAATCATTCCATTTTTTGAGATGAATTTTGAATAAACCTGACTAAAGTATATTAAAGGGTTTATGCCCAGGGGTTAGTCTGGTTTGAAAGTTTTTCTCTAACTCTTCTCTTTCATGTGGGTATGCTTGCAGTGCCCAAAAGGAAGACTGTAAAGGAGAGAAATGGTAGGTTTTGAAGGTTGGAATATTTTTTCAATTTGAAATAGTGTCCTGCGAGCCATTTTTCCAGTTTTTACCCTGCCAACCTTCCCCACATTTTACAGAAAACCTCTTACCTTCTTTGACCACTTTAAACTAGTATGCTCAATCTGGAAAATGTATGAGCTGTGAGCAGTCAATAGAAAAATTTCCAGTTATGTCAGCCTCATGGATGTTGCTGATTGGTGTTAAGCAGATCTGTCAAGACAAGGATATTGCTGTGGATGCCTCAGAGTTGTTTGCAGAGGGTAAGTTTAACCTGCTGCCAAATATAGGGCTATACAAGCCCTAGTTGATATATTACAAAAATATGTCAGTCATTGCTAACAGGACACCACTTCAGAAAAAAAATCAGCCTTCAAAATCTGCATTTCTTTTAAAATTATCTTTGTTTGCACATCATATCTAGAATGTAATAAGTCTTTATGTGAACTTTTAAAGATTTCTAAAGGATTATTTCCTTATCAAGAATATAGAATATGTAAATTGAGTGAATTAATGATAGTTTCCTCAGCCCTCTATTCATTAAGAATTCCTTGATTTTCTGTAATGATTTCATTATTAACCTTTTTTCTAGGTTAATGCATACATGGCTGAACTCTTCAACACAGCTGTCTTGGGTAAAACTTCTGAAGAAGTGGAAAGACGCCAGAAAGCTGAACGAGAAAGGAAGATATCAGAGAAGGAGAGGAAAGCCTCTGAATCAGAAGAAACACCCGAAGCCCAGCATATTTTTGCTGACTGGGGTATTGACCCCATAGATGACTCTGAGCTTTACTTCTCACCAGAACAGGGCAATGTAATCTTTGCAAGTGCTTATGATGGATGGGGCTTTGGGTAAGTTTCTTGTGTTACTGTCACATATTTTGAGGTTGTCAGCACTGCTGTCGGATCATGATAAAACTGTAAGACAGACAAGTTTGTCACTTCATGTCCGTTATACAAAAGTGCTACTCTACTATGAGAATCTTATAACTCTTTTGTGTCTCCCACATCATTCTGTTAAATGCTCTCCTTAGGTCATTAAAAGCTTCTTACTTTTATTTTATTTTTTTTTTTCATACTATTCGCCATTTCCCGCATTAGCGAGGTAGCGTTAAGAACAGAGGACTGGGACTTTGAGGGAATATCCTAACCTGGCCCCCTTCTCTGTTCTTTCTTTTAATAAAAAAAAAAAAGACTATGTCTTTATATATTGTGTATACTGACATACAGAATAGTGCATATACAAATAAAATTCTGGTGCAGTCTTGTATGTATTTGTGTACATACATAATACATTTGCATAAAGCTTAAGCTTTCCATATAAAGACTCTTTCACATGTATATTCATGATATTGGTAATGGCCTTTATTGCAAGATTTCTAGATTCGCAGATGTTACGTAGTTGGAAAATGAATCTACAACAGAAACTATACATTTGCAGTCTCAAACTGATATAGTCATACTGATGAACTTGGCTGACTGGTGGCAAATGAATTTTGGTTTTGATAAGTGCATGGTATTACATATAGGTATTAAGATTAAAAGGCAAGCTACAATATGAATTCTGTTGAGTTATAAAGTTAAATGAGGAAGGGACTTGTTTGTGATAATTGCTGGTGACCTAAAGTCAAGTAAGCAGTAAATAAGATGAACAAAGTTCTTGGGTTCTGAGGCAGAGCCTTGGAATTTGTCTCGGGGAAATAAATCTCTTTCTTTACAATTCACTGGTGCATCCCTATCTTGAATATTGTGTTCAGTTTTGGTAAACCTACTTGAGGAATGATACAAACAGAATGGAAAAGTACAAAGATAAGCTACCAAGATAACTTCCAGACTGAGAAACAAATTCCATGAGAACCAACTAAATGAATTAAATCTATTTAGCTTAGAGAAGGAGGTTAAGAGGTGATCTAACACAAGTATTCAGAAAGATTTGTCTGATTTCACATGTGGTTATGTATGTAAACTCATGGGCAAACGGTTAACTGCAAATAAGGCAGAGTGCTTTTTCTTCAGCAGTTTTGTTGATATATTGAATGACTTACCATTTAGATTGTTGAAAGCATTACCATAGATACATTTAAGCTTAGACCTGATTACTATTTCGCTTCAAATCCACGACTGAATTATTTGCATCTTTTTTGCTACAATAAGATCAGTTTACTGGTCCTCCTCTTTGAAAATCTCTATGGCTTTTTACTTCTTTCATGTTAATTTGTGAGTTTCTGTTCTCTTCCACTATCACAAACAGTCTTGTTATGACCCAGGTGTCTGTTGCTGTTTAAATTCATTTGTATTCAATAGTATATAGACACATCTTATTTCTGTCATACTAGTTCACTGTTTCCTATTTTGGCGAGGTAGTGCCAGGAACAGACAAAGAAAGACCTCATTTGTTCTTATTCATTCTCCAGCTGTCACGTGTAATTCACTGAAACCACAGCCCCCTATCCACAACCAGGCCCCACATATCTTTCAGTGGTTTCACCTGGCTTCTTCATATGCCCTGGTTTAGTCTGATGTTCCCCCCTGTGTACCACATTGCTCCAGTTCACTGTTTCTCATGCACAGCTTTCTTCCCCCTGCATGTTCAGGCCCTGAGCTCTTTTTACTCCATCCTTACATCTCCAGATTGATCTCCCCTTTCTCCTTTTCCCCTCCACTTCTGACAGATGTATCCTCTTTACTCTTTAAATGCTACCAGAGAACTGATGTGGTGAATGGAGAGCGTGGCATTTGTAGCATCAGTAACCCATGATGGGCTGCCAGCTGGACTTATGTCATATCATGATAGCTTGTCTTTTAGTGAAAATGGGAGCAATTTAGGTGTCTGTGTATATCAAGATCATTATTGCAAATTTGCTACATTGTGACACTGTTGTACTAATCTCCCTCATTTATACCAAAAGCTGTATTGCTAGAAGGGGTTGGTATAAGCAAGTACTTGTGTATGTGGTAAAAATGGGTCCTGATATGCCCAACCAGTGACTAATTCACCATTCTGATGGAAATTCTGAACAAATATTTTGTGTTTAGTCTTTAATAGTTGTCTAACAAAATAGTCTGAATGATATTAACTATCTATCTATCTGTATCTCTGATGTAGGAAGGAGGATAGTATGTTTAGTATAGACCTGTGGGACCATTTTAGTCATGATAGTTCTCTGTACACTAGGAATGGTCTTCACTTAAATGGGATAGGGAAAACCTGCCTTGGCAGAGTATTGGATGGGAACACAAGCTTTTTTTTTCAATAGAGATAAACTACTCAGGAGAGCAAATCTTGGTCGAGCTAATGAAGGAACTAGGAGAACGGTATAGTATGAGGGGGTAACTGTTGGGGGGAAGGGTCGATGCATGGGGAATCTGAGTGTGAAAGGGATCTGAGTAACAAGGTGTCCAGTTTGACCAGTATAAGGGTAGCACTAAAGGATGGTTGGGACCTTGGCAGTAGGGATCCTCTGGAATTAGCGGTAACCTAACAGGTGGAGGAATTAGCAAAGGAAGGTCAAGTAGGGTCAGTTGGGGACAACTCAGGCTGTATAAGCAGTGGGTTAGCACAGCTATAGGTAAACTCTCAGGTAACTTTCAGGACCAAGGCTGGTAATGTCCAGTGCTGAGGGGGTCAGAGTAAGGTGGCGAACCCAATGCAGATGAAGAACCGTCTCTCTCCCGCAAATTCAATCCAGAAATCAACTCTAAGGAAAATAAGTCTAATAGCATACACAAATGCCTGGAGCATCATTGCAAAGCATGATGAGCTTATATCCTAGGATGCAGTTAATGAAAAACTGAACATTATTGCAGTCTCAGAAACATGGGTAAACTCTGAGAATAAACACTTACTCACCAAGTTAGCAATACCTAGATGCAAACTATTTATGAAAGATCACTTATACAGGGTAGGTGATGGAGTTTTGATCTACACTGATAGCACTCTCGGTGCTATTAAGATAAGCAAAGTAGAAACACACACATCTGACTCGCTTTATATTGACATTACTGACATTTCAAAAGTAAACTACATCTCAGCATTATTTATGGACCTCCTAAGCAAAAAGATGTCAATAAGATGCTATACAGTGAAATCAGAACTATAGGAAACAGTAAAGAGGTTATAATGGTTGGAGACTTCAATAGTCCAGACATAAACTGGAACACGTTAACAGGTGACCAAGAGGGAACAAGACTAACGCAACTTATTGAAGACGCTTCTCTAGAACAGTTAAGTAGAAAACCAACTGGAGGTAAAAATATTCTTGATCTTGTCCTCACCAGTGACACAAACTAAATCAACCCTTGTGTAGTGACTTTATTTATTATATAATTTTGCAATCCTTACAATTTATAATGGCATCAAGTGATTGTAAGAAGTGCAATGAAAGCAGGTATTCTGTCCTCACTTTATTATAAAGAAGTATCCTTTCACAGGGGAGGGATGGCATTACCTCTATCTCAGTCTGACTCCTGCCTCCAGTTGCTCGCCCTGACAAGTGTTGCCATGCTGCTGGGTGCCAGCTACCCAACTGTCATACCACACGCTAAACCCTACACCCACTCATGAGATTTTGGTGACTAGATGTGACTTTTGTGACAAAAACAAAAACAAGAAAAGATTGAAATTAAAATTCAACAAGGCATAAGGCAAATATACACACAAATCACTGCTCAACAACAATGGATTTCTTTTACTTGTGAGTAGAACGAAAATGAAATAACAAATTAGTGTGTTCACTCTTGACAGTGGCCACCACAAACATAATCTTGCAAGTGTTCAGGGCAGTATCTCACACAGTGAGGCCATCGCTGCCTGAGGCTGGGTATTGCCACAATTGGGGGCAAAGCTACTGCTGGTGGGTACTCCCCTTGACTTACGGTTGTTGTGGGGATTGGCAAAACCCAGGAGCATAGGTGACGTCGGTTTTGCAAAGACAGGCTGGAACTGCCATCCAGCTTTACTTAGTATTGTCTAGGCAGCTTCACATCCACTACCATGCCCAACTTGTCCCACACCTTCGAAGCAGTGTCCTGCATGCAGACAGGAGTGCCCGTTGACAGCTGGGGCAGCATAGCAATGTCACCTGCTGGGCAGCCCTGCATGCAAGCTTAGCTGTGTGTTATTGCCCACTCCCTGTTTTTCTCCTTTGCCGCTTTATCGGATAATGTTGCTGGGGCACCAGGACACCATCTTGCAACTGTCTTCCTGCTGCCAGTTGTTTGTGTGACTTATCTCCCTCTCTTAGGGGGGGGTGTTGAGATATTGCTAGCCTGAGTTGCTTTGCTGTTGTGCAGGCTACCTCCAACACCCATGTTGCCCCTCAACACCCATTTGGCTGCCTTTACTGCTGCTTTGGCACATCCATTGGAATGGAGGAATTGGGCTGAGGAGATGCTGGCCATGATTCCTTGTTTTTTACAGAAAGCTTCCATCTCCTCGCTGTCTAGATTTGTTCCCCTGTCTTAGGTGATTTCCTTGAGTGCGCTGCATCTCCTGAAGAAGGTGAGCAGCCTTGTAATAACTTGGGATTTTCCTGTGTACGTTCGAATCATACTCACTGCACTTTGTAAGAGGTGCAATGAAAGCAGGTAGTCTGTCTTTACTTTATTGTAAAGAAGTATCCATTCACAGGAGAGTGGTAGCATCACCTCAGTCTCAGTCTGACTCCTGCCTCCAACTGCCTGGTGAGTGTTCTCACACTGCTGGGTGCCCGCCTCCCAACTATTGTACCACACACGAAGCCCTACAGTGATAGAGGAGTTAAAAGAAAGCTTGTAAACAAATGTAGCACAGACTTTCAGCATTAGTGGACACCCCTTCCCCCTGTTAGTTCATTAAATTGAAGGTTTACTGTAATTCAAAACCATCTTTGATGAATAGGAGAATAGAAGGACTAATTTGCCAAAAGAAGAAAACAAGGAATTCAAATCAGTGGGAAGCAATGAAAATCACCAGAGTAAATACGAGGAAGAAAAAAGAATTTCCTTGAAAGTTAAGAATAATCCTAAAGAATTCTTAAAATGTACAAGACAAAGGAAGACAGTTACACAAGGAATTGAACCATTATGAAATGAATGTGATACACAAATTACTGACAACATGGAAATGGCTACCATACTGAATTATTCTTTTAACTCTGTTTTCTTAATTGAAGAAACATATCAAATGCCGCATCCAGTGTAAATATTTCAAAGATCTGATGATGAAGAGTTGAAGTTTATAGAAATAAAGAGCTCTGAAGTACTTAAACATCTGAACCAACTGAATCCTAACAAATCCAATGGCTCAGATAACTTAGCTCCAAGATTTTGGAAGGTCAGGTGACAGCTGATATACCTCGTATCAAAAATATTCAACAAATCTCTATTGGATGGTCAGGTGCCAACTGGAAACTAGCAAATGTTACTCCTATATATAAAAAAAGGAGACAAAGTGTGCCTTGAACTACTGTCATATTAGCCTTACATCAGTGTTAGGTAAAATGATGGAAAAAATTAATTGATAAAATTGTCACATTTCTAGATCAAAAGATGATATTGGACCACCAACATGGTTTCACTTATAGAAAAGCCTGCCTGACAAATTTTCTGGAATTTTTCAATGTTATTTATCTGAATTGGGACAAAACAGTACCGTTTGATGTAGCATATTTAGATTTCCAAAAGGCTTTTGATAAGATACCCCACAAGAGACTTTTACATAAACTCAAAGCACAGAGTTTGGTGAAGAATTCTGTACATGGATAGACTGGCTAACTGGAAGAAAGCAACGTGTAGTATTAAATAGCAAAGCCTCAGATTGGCTGAACGTAATGAGTGGTGTGCCACAGGAGTCGGTCCTAGGTCCCATTCTTTTCACGATATACATTGATGACCAAAAACTTGGTCTCATATCTAAGATCTCCAAATTTGGTGACAGTATTAAACCAGGAGGTAGAGCTGTAAACGGGCAGAACTGGGAACTGATTTAAAGAGATCTTAACTTATTTGCATAGTTGTCAGACAGAAGGCAATTGAAGTTTAATGTAGACAGGTGTAAAGTTATGCATTTTGGAGACAAGAATATACATTACAACTACAAAGTATTCAGAAACTTGCTAAGTAAATAAAGCAAATGACCTTGGAGTTGTCATTAGCAACAATTAGCTGTACACTAAATAGTGTCAAGCAGCATGTAAAAAAGGCAACCAAATCTTAGGTTTCATAGCCAGGAACATAGATTACAAGACACCAGAAACAATTCGCACACTATAATCCTCAAGTAAGACCACACCTTGAATATGCAGTCCACATTTGGTCCCCAAACAATATAAAAGACAAGGAAAGATTAGAGCAAGTACAAAGATGCGTGACAAAATTGATCTCGTCCCTTAGAAATCTTGCATACAAAGAGAGGCTTAAATGTTTGAATCTCTTCTATACAAAATGTAGACTTTGCAGCAACTTAAACCAAGTATTCAAAATTCTGAACAAGTTCAGTTATGTAAATCACGAACAACTTTTTGAAATACAAGAAAATATGGTTACCAGGACAAATGAAATAAAACCCAAAGCTTAAAGATGTTGTATGGACGTGGGAAAAAGATTCTTTTCCTATAGGTGTGTTGAGCACTGCAATAAGTTGCCATTAGATGTAGTGAATGCTAAGACTATAGATACCTTCAAAAGTCATTTAGACAAATGATTCATTAATTTAGATATACTCTGAGAAACCCCCCAGAAATAAACTGTATAAATGAGTGATAACAGTGACAGTAGAAGGCTAATATGCAGCAACAGGGAGTCACTGATAGCTGAAAAACTGCTGAGCGGAATTACATTTTCTTGTCAAGTTTAACTACCTTTTTTTCAGACAACCCAGTTGTGGGCCAATTAGGCTTCCTGTTGTCTGTCTTTCTCATGTAAACTCACATAAACTGGAACTCCCTCAAAGGGTTGGCCATGGCAATAGAGTCTCCATAACTAGTGAACTCCAGTGCTGCTTCTTAGCATTTAGTGCTTCACCCTTAACAGGCCACTAGCAGAGAATAACTCTAGTGCTGTGTTTGCAGAGGCTCCTACCTAATGTTCCTGCTGATTATTTGTAGCTAATGCTGTTACCTACTCCTTATACCTAACATTTCTACCTAATGCTGCTGCCTAAATGTTCCAACTTACTACTTCTATCTATTCCTCATACCATTTTGCCAAAAGGCAGGGCTAGAACATAATGCTCACCACAGGAAAATCCAGTTACGCAGAATGAGCTGTGTGTGTTGAGTGTTGTCAAGTGTTATGTATGACAAGGAGAGACTGTTTGTTTGTAGACAGAGTGCTAGTAGTCCACATTTGGGTGAGACAAAGAAAAGACAGCTGCCTGGGTCAGAGTGCAACTTTTACAACCACTGAAGTGCTGGTTCACTAACCCTCCCAATACCCAAGTGGATAGTACTGGTAATATACCTCTTTGTTCATTGGCTGCATACCAACTACTTCCTACTGTGATATCAACTGAACAGTATTGTTACCAATCATAATAGAATGATGGATAAGATATGGTGAGCCTGAGATAGATTAGAGTATGAATGATCAAATTGGCAGGGTGGTAGGCTGGATATGATGCTCTTCCCACCTGGCTGCCACTCTTCATGGCAGGCCAGTACAGTCATTCTTAATCATCATACCCCACACCAACTCTCCTAGACCACCCCCAACAATACCTATTCTGATCATCTCTTCACCACACCAACTCGACCACACTGAACACCATTTGTGAGCCACTCTTCCTACCTCACTCTCCCTCTCTCTTGATCCACATTCCACACTCCCTGTCTTGATTTACACCCTTCTTGATGCATACCCCATACCCTTACTCTTGGTTCACACCAATACGCTTTTTTGATTCATAGCCCACATCATCTCTCTTGATCCAAACTCCATACCATCTCTCTTGACTCATATCCCACACCATCTTTCTTGATCATGGACCCCACTCCAGCTTCCATGCTTCACTCCTCACACCTCTCTTGATCCATGCCCCATGCTATCTCAATTGATCCATATGCCACATCATTTTTCTCTTGATAGACACCCCACATCATCTTTCATGACTCACAACTTATACCTCTGCATGCCTCCCTACTACTTGCCACTCTTGCATTATTGACCCACTGTTGTATAAGGATTCCCTGTTTACCTCACCCATGGGACTTGTTGTTTAATCTTTGTAGAATTCAGTTTTTTTTTCAGAACAAAATTATTGAATATGATATCTCTCTTAGTGTATTTGTCCTGAAATTGAATGTTAATTCATAAGATTTCTTAGTGTAGACAATTTTGCAACAGAAAGATTTGGGTTGTATTGCCTCTGTGAGAGGGATGAATGGCCCATTGGTTAAGGTTAGTCTGAAATTACCCAGCTCCTATGCCACCACTACCTAAAGTCTTTCCCTCAGCTTCACTTATGGGATTGACTATTTACTTTTGTTGAAATGAATTATCATTTCTGTCAACTGTGAATGTGATGGGATTCTGTACCAGTTAGAAAATGACATAAATGCTGTGTATGCCACGGCTTTTGCCAGTGATTGCCCTTGTAATTGCCCGCTATTGCTGCATGCAGTTTTTGAAACTTTTTTTTTACTTTATTACTGTGTCTACATTATTTACTTCAGTTTTTCATGAAAACCAGGTGGGTGGATCCTTGGGTAGTGGGTCTCCAAGTTGTGAGAATTGGTGTATATGTGCACTTTTGCTAGTTTTTTTTTTTTTTTTTTTTTTTTATATACTTTGTCGCTGTCTCCCGCATTTGCGAGGTAGCGCAAGGAAACAGACGAAAGAAATGGCCCAACCCCCCCCCATACACATGTACATACACACGTCCACACACGCAAATATACATACCTACACAGCTTTCCATGGTTTACCCCAGACGCTTCACATGCCTTGATTCAATCCACTGACAGCACGTCAACCCCTGTATACCACATCGCTCCAATTCACTCTATTCCTTGCCCTCCTTTCACCCTCCTGCATGTTCAGGCCCCGATCACACAAAATCTTTTTCACTCCATCTTTCCACCTCCAATTTGGTCTCCCTCTTCTCCTCGTTCCCTCCACCTCCGACACATATATCCTCTTGGTCAATCTTTCCTCACTCATTCTCTCCATGTGCCCAAACCATTTCAAAACACCCTCTTCTGCTCTCTCAACCACGCTCTTTTTATTTCCACACATCTCTCTTACCCTTATGTTACTTACTCGATCAAACCACCTCACACCACACATTGTCCTCAAACATCTCATTTCCAGCACATCCATCCTCCTGCGCACAACTCTATCCATAGCCCACGCCTCGCAACCATACAGCATTGTTGGAACCACTATTCCTTCAAACATACCCATTTTTGCTTTCCGAGATAATGTTCTCGACTTCCACACATTTTTCAAGGCTCCCAAAATTTTTGCCCCCTCCCCCACCCTATGATCCACTTCCGCTTCCATGGTTCCATCCGCTGACAGATCCACTCCCAGATATCTAAAACACTTCACTTCCTCCAGTTTTTCTCCATTCAAACTCACCTCCCAATTGACTTGACCCTCAACCCTACTGTACCTAATAACCTTGCTCTTATTCACATTTACTCTTAACTTTCTTCTTCCACACACTTTACCAAACTCAGTCACCAGCTTCTGCAGTTTCTCACATGAATCAGCCACCAGCGCTGTATCATCAGCGAACAACAACTGACTCACTTCCCAAGCTCTCTCATCCCCCACAGACTTCATACTTGCCCCTCTTTCCAGGACTCTTGCATTTACCTCCCTAACAACCCCATCCATAAACAAATTAAACAACCATGGAGACATCACACACCCCTGCCGCAAACCTACATTCACTGAGAACCAATCACTTTCCTCTCTTCCTACACGTACACATGCCTTACATCCTCGATAAAAACTTTTCACTGCTTCTAACAACTTGCCTCCCACACCATATATTCTTAATACCTTAATACCTTTTGCTAGGTAGCTTCAGGAATTATGCCTTCAAAGAAGAACCTTATCTTTGCTTCTTCTGTTCCTTGTAAACAGTGATAGTACAGAGGGGGAGGACTTCTAGCCCCACTCCTATTTCTCTTAATCACCTGGAACACACAGGAGATAAAAGAAAAGTATTCTCTCTTCCCTACCTGAAAGGATAACTTTGATATCTATGTTGTGTATATATTTATATATTTGCTTTTCAGTTTTTTGATGTTTAATAATGTCTCCATATATGTTGAAGTATCTTACATGTCATGGTATTATATGACACACTATTGTTTTCAAAGATACCTTGCTGAACTAGTTACTAAACTTTATCATATGTTTGTATTTCCAATTTCTTTTTTTACACCTTTTTCATTTTCATCACAGCATTCACCACTTTGCTGACCAGTTTTCTGCTAAGCTGGGAATGAACAAGGCTGTTCTGAAGAAGACCCTTTGGGGAGACTATTACATAACTACAAAAGGAGGACAGAAGAAAATTGTGTCTGGTGCTCGAGATAAACGCAAGAATCCACTTTTTGTCACACTGATCTTAGAGAATCTGTACAGAGTTTATGATACAGTTATGGTCAGAAAAGATAAGAATGAAACTGAGAAATTGGCAGAGGTTTTAGGAGTACAGATACCATTAAGTATTTCTAAGTCAACAGATATGCGATTAAAGCTCAACTTCCTGTGCAGTGGTTGGCTTCCCTTAGCCCCAGCTGTCTTAGAGATGGTTGTTGAACACTTACCAAGTGCAGCTGATATATCTGAGGACCGTGCAACAAAGCTCATGTGCTCAGCTACTCAAAGGTTTGACTCGCTTCCACCAGAAACACAGAAGCTTAAACAGGCATTTATGAGATGCAGTAGTAATGAAAAAGAGCCACTTATTGCATATGTGTCAAAGATGTTTCATGTGCCGAGGAAACATTTACCAGAGGATGGATCATTTCAGAAAAATGTCATAATTCAAGGGGGTAGCCAGGGCCTTTTGTCTGAAGAAGAAGTTGCAACACGCAGGGAGGACATACGTCGCAGAAAAGATGCAGCAGCTACTGCTGTAAATGCAGGATCAAATCAGGAACAGCCATTGACAGCAGAGGAAATTGCAGAGTTAAAAAAGCAACGTGAAACTGAATTGGAAAACAAAAGGAAGGCAGAGGAAGACAAAAGAAAATGGATGGAAGAGGAGGTGTTTGTTGCATTTGCACGAGTCTTCAGTGGAACTCTGCAAGCTGGACAGAAGGTAAGAAGGCTAATGCAGTATTTCTAATATTTATTTGATTTTTTAGTCATGATTGGAGTAGAAATTTAAAATCACTGATATTGCTCATTCTTAGAGCAAGACTTGAATATCATATGGTTTACTCTTGAGGAGCAGAAATATGAACATCACTTTCATTTGACCCACATTTGTGACAGGTGTATGTTTTGGGCCCAAAGCATGATCCCAGTACAGCGTTGAGTCTGGTAGCACTCAGCAGTGAGGAGATAGAGGGAAATCTGAAGGAACACACACACATTCATATTTGCCAGGTAGGTCCATAGAGTTTATCTTGTTTATATCTCTGTTCCCTCAGTCAGTAAGCCACAAGATCATCACCATATTCAGGCAAGTTTCTCCCATACATTCTTCAAAGCAAACACCTGATCCACACGTTCTCTACCACTTCTGAAACCACACTGCTTCTCCCCAATCTGATGCTCTGTTCATGCCTTAACCCTCTTAATCAATACCCTCCCATATAATTTCCCAGGAATACTCAACAAACTTATGCGTCTGTAATTTGAACACTCATCTCTATCCCCTTTCCCTTTGTACAGTGGCACTATGCATGCATTGCACCAATCCTCAGGCACTTCACCATGATCCATACATACATTGAATATCCTTACCAACAGATCAACAACACAGTCACCCCCTTTTTCTTATGAATTCCACTGAGTACCATCCAAATCCACCGCCTTGCTAGCTTTCATCTTCCACAAAGCTTTCACTACCTCTTCTGTGTTCACCAAACCATTCTCCCTGACCCTCTCACTTCGCACACAACCCCAACCAAAACCCCCTATATCTGCCACTCTATCATCAAACACATTCAGCAAGCATTCAAAATATTCACTCCATCTCCTTCTCACTTCATCACTACTTGTTATTGCCTCCCCATTTGCCCCCTTCACTAATGTTCCCATTTGTTCTCTTGTCTTATGCACTTTATTAACCTCCTTCCAAAACATCTTTTTATTCTCCCTAAGATTTGATAATACTTTCTCACCCCAACTCTCATTTGCCCTCTTTTTCACCTCTTGCACCTTTCTCTTGACCTCCTGCCTCTTTCTTTTATACATCTCCCAGTCATTTTCACTACTTCCCTGTAAAAATCCTCCAAACGTCTCTCTCTTCTCCTTCACTAACAATCTTACTTCATCATTCCACCATTCACTACCCTTTCCAGTCTGTCCTCCTCCCACCTTTCTCATGCCACATGCATCTTTTGTACGTGTGTGTGTATATGAGTGGATGGGCCATTCTTTGTCTGTTTCCTGGCACTACCTTGCCAAGTGAGGATATTCCCTCTAAGGCTCAGTCCTCTGTTCTCAGCACTACCTCGCTAATGTGGGAGATGGCAAATATGTATGAAGACAAAAAATGAATTTCCACACTTGATTGCTGTTTCCTTAATCACAGCTTCTCACATTAGCGAGGTACACTTATATTTGGTTAAGGTTATTTAATGTATGTATGACTCATGGTGAGGTGCCTGAGGATTGGCGGAATGCGTGCATAGTGCCATTGTACAAAGGCAAAGGGGATAAGAGTGAGTGCTCAAATTACAGAGGTATAAGTTTGTTGAGTATTCCTGGTAAATTATATGGGAGGGTATTGATTGAGAGGGTGAAGGCATGTACAGAGCATCAGATTGGGGAAGAGCAGTGTGGTTTCAGAAGTGGTACAGGATGTGTGGATCAGATGTTTGCTTTGAAGAATGTATGTGAGAAATACTTAGAAAAGCAAATGGATTTGTATGTAGCATTTATGGATCTGGAGAAGGCATATGATAGAGTTGATAGAGATGCTCTGTGGAAGGTATTAAGAATATATGGTGTGGGAGGAAAGTTGTTAGAAGCAGTGAAAAGTTTTTATCGAGGATGTAAGGCATGTGTACGTGTAGGAAGAGAGGAAAGTGATTGGTTCTCAGTGAATGTAGGTTTGCGGCAGGGGTGTGTGATGTCTCCATGGTTGTTTAATTTGTTTATGGATGGGGTTGTTAGGGAGGTAAATGCAAGAGTTTTGGAAAGAGGGGCAAGTATGAAGTCTGTTGGGGATGAGAGAGCTTGGGAAGTGAGTCAGTTGTTGTTCGCTGATGATACAGCGCTGGTGGCGGATTCATGTGAGAAACTGCAGAAGCTGGTGACTGAGTTTGGAAAAGTGTGTGGAAGAAGAAAGTTAAGAGTAAATGTGAATAAGAGCAAGGTTATTAGGTACAGTAGGGTTGAGGGTCAAGTCAATTGGGAGGTGAGTTTGAATGGAGAAAAACTGGAGGAAGTGAAGTGTTTTAGATATCTGGGAGTGGATGTGGCAGCGGATGGAACCATGGAAGCGGAAGTGGATCATAGGGTGGGGGAGGGGGCGAAAATCCTGGGGGCCTTGAAGAATGTGTGGAAGTCGAGAACATTATCTCGGAAAGCAAAAATGGGTATGTTTGAAGGAATAGTGGTTCCAACAATGTTGTATGGTTGCGAGGCGTGGGCTATGGATAGAGTTGTGCGCAGGAGGATGGATGTGCTGGAAATGAGATGTTTGAGGACAATGTGTGGTGTGAGGTGGTTTGATCGAGTAAGTAACGTAAGGGTAAGAGAGATATGTGGAAATAAAAAGAGCGTGGTTGAGAGAGCAGAAGAGGGTGTTTTGAAGTGGTTTGGGCACATGGAGAGGATGAGTGAGGAAAGATTGACCAAGAGGATATATGTGTCGGAGGTGGAGGGAACAAGGAGAAGAGGGAGACCAAATTGGAGGTGGAAAGATGGAGTGAAAAAGATTTTGTGTGATCGGGGCCTGAGCATGCAGGAGGGTGAAAGGAGGGCAAGGAATAGAGTGAATTGGAGCGATGTGGTATACCGGGGTTGACTTGCTGTCAGTGGATTGAAGCAGGGCATGTGAAGCGTCTGGGGTAAACCATGGAAAGCTGTGTAGGTATGTATATTTGCGTGTGTGGACGTATGTATATACATGTGTATGGGGGAGGTTGGGCCATTTCTTTCGTCTGTTTCCTTGCGCTACCTCGCAAACGCGGGAGACAGCGACAAAGTATAATAAATATAAATAAAAATAAATACTTATATTTGGTGTAGGATGTCAAGCATCTTTATTCAGATCTACATATATATATCTGCAGCTGGTATTTCTAGTCAAGAAAGTGATTGCTTATTGAAGTAAGCCTTTTAAGCCTGAAGACTATGATACTTTTGTTTTTAAGTTATATATTTCAAAAAATTATTTAGATATAAGTGATTTCTCCCAAAATGTTTTCCATACAGGTGCATATTTATCATTTTGTACAGATCTCCGATATTTACCTTTTGCTTGGCCGTGAATTTGAGCGCTTAAAGTGTGCTGGTGCTGGCACAGTGGTTGGTATAACTGGACTGGGAGAATACATCATCAAGAGTGCCACACTTTCTTCAACACCAGCCATGCCAGCCTTCACAGAGCTCACCCTTAGTGCTACGCCTATTTTAAGAGTTGCAGTTGAACCACATGACCCCAGAGATCTTCCAAAGCTGCGTTCTGGTCTCAAGTTGCTGAACCAAGCTGATCCATGTGTTCAGGTACTAGATTCAGCATTCACAAGACACACTTAAATGTAACTCCTAGGTGTCAGGAGGATTAGTGACAGCTGCATAGTTAGCCAACACTTCAGTGGTTGTTAAGCTGCACTCCTCTGATCCAGACAGCTGTCTTTTCTTTCTGCCTCGCCCACATGTGGACTGCTGGTATTTTATCCACAAACATATAATCTCTCCTTATCACACATAATACCTGACAACACTTAACTTATACAACTCATTCTTTGTAGTACCAGATTGTTCTGCAGTAAATGCCATGTGCTAACCCTGGCTTTTGGCAAAATGGTAGGAGCGATAGATGTAAGTTGTAGGTGGAAATATTAGACAGGTACATTAGAAGTAGTAGGTGGGAACATTAAGGTGTGAGCATTAGGTATAAGTAGTAGGTGGGAACATTAAGGTATAAGTAGTAGGTGGGAACATTAAGGTGTGAGCATTAGGTATAAGTAGTAGGTTGGAACATCAGGTAGAAGTCAGCAGGAACATTAGTTAGGAGCCTCTGGACACATTGTGTTAGGATTGCCCCCTGCCAATTGGCCATTAAGGATAAGGCTCTTAAAGGCTAAAAAACAGCACTGAAGTTCACCAGGTATTGAGGCTTTTGTTGTGGCTATCCCCTCGAGGGAGTTCCCAGAGGGATATAGATAGATAGATAGATAGACAGAAAGATAGATAGATTGATAATTCAACACTAAAGATTTACCATATCTTAAGCTGCTTGATTGTTATACCGTAAAGTGTTTTATATGTATATTGGTCTACAGACATCTCTACATCATTTATATTCTTTTCCCTTTAAGTCCTTACATTGATTTTATGTTTTAGCACATTGATTATTGTTTATGCCTTCTTGTCTTTCCTGCATATTATTATTGTTGCTATTATTTATTTATTTATTTATTTATTTATTTTGGTAAACAGAGAAGAGGTAGTAAAAGCTTTGCGGAAGATGAAAGCCGGCAAGGCAGCAGGTTTGGATGGTATTGCAGTGGAATTTATTAAAAAAGGGGGTGACTGTATTGTTGACTGGTTAGTAAGGTTATTTAATGTATGTATGACTCATGGTGAGGTGCCTGAGGATTGGTGGAATGCTTGCATAGTGCCATTGTACAAAGGCAAAGGGAATAAGAGTGAGTGCTCAAATTACAGAGGTATAAGTTTGTTGAGTATTCCTGGCAAATTATATGGGAGGGTATTGATTGAGAGGGTGAAGGCATGTACAGAGCATCCGATTGGGGAAGATCAGTGTGGTTTCAGAAGTGGTAGAGGATGTGTGGATCAGGTGTTTGCTTTGAAGAATGTATGTGAGAAATACTTAGAAAAGCAAATGGATTTGTATGTAGCATTTATGGATCTGGAGAAGGCATATGATAGAGTTGATAGAGATGCTCTGTGGAAGGTATTAAGAATATATGGTGTGGGAGGCAAGTTGTTAGAAGCAGTGAAAAGTTTTTATCGAGGATGTAAGGCATGTGTACGTGTAGGAAGAGAGGAAAGTGATTGGTTCTCAGTGAATGTAGGTTTGCGGCAGGGGTGTGTGATGTCTCCATGGTTGTTTAATTTGTTTATGGATGGGGTTGTTAGGAAGGTGAATGCAAGAGTTTTGGAAAGAGGCGCAAGTATGAAGTCTGTTGGGGATGAGAGAGCTTGGGAAGTGAGTCAGTTGTTTGCTGATGATACAGCGCTGGTGGCTGATTCATGTGAGAAACTGCAGAAGCTGGTGACTGAGTTTGGTAAAGTGTGTGAAAGAAGAAAGTTAAGAGTAAATGTGAATAAGAGCAAGGTTATTAGGTACAGTAGGGTTGAGGGTCAAGTCAATTGGGAGGTGAGTTTGAATGGAGAAAAACTGGAGGAAGTGAAGTGTTTTAGATATCTGGGAGTGGATCTGGCAGCGGATGGAACCATGGAAGCGGAAGTGGATCATAGGGTGGGGGAGGGGGCGAAAATTCTGGGAGCCTTGAAGAATGTGTGGAAGTCGAGAACATTATCTCGGAAAGCAAAAATGGGTATGTTTGAAGGAATAGTGGTTCCAACAATGTTGTATGGTTGCGAGGCGTGGACTATGGATAGAGTTGTGCGCAGGAGGATGGATGTGCTGGAAATGAGATGTTTGAGGACAATGTGTGGTGTGAGGTGGTTTGATCGAGTAAGTAACGTAAGGGTAAGAGAGATGTGTGGAAATAAAAAGAGCGTGGTTGAGAGAGCAGAAGAGGGTGTTTTGAAATGGTTTGGTCACATGGAGAGAATGAGTGAGGAAAGATTGACCAAGAGGATATATGTGTCAGAGGTGGAGGGAACGAGGAGAAGAGGGAGACCAAATTGGAGGTGGAAAGATGGAGTGAAAAAGATTTTGTGTGATCGGGGCCTGAACATGCAGGAGGGTGAAAGGAGGGCAAGGAATAGAGTGAATTGGAGCGATGTGGTATACCGGGGTTGACGTGCTGTCAGTGGATTGAATCAAGGCATGTGAAGCGTCTGGGGTAAACCATGGAGGGCTGTGTAGGTATGTATATTTGTGTGTGGACGTATGTATATACATGTGTATGGGGGTGGGTTGGGCCATTTCTTTCGTCTGTTTCCTTGCGCTACCTCGCAAACGCGGGAGACAGCGACAAAGTATAATAAAAAAAAAATATATTTATTTATTTTATTGTACTTAACCACTGTCTCCCGCGCCAGTGAGGTAGCGCAAGGAAACAGACGAGGAATGTCCCAACCCACCCACATACACTTGTATATACATAAACGCCCACACATGCACATCTACATACATATATATTTCAATGTATACATACATATACATTTCAATGTATACATACATATACATACACAGACATATACATATCCATACTTGCTGCCTTCATCCATTCCCGTCGCCATCCCACCACACACAAAATAGCATCCCCCCCTCCAGCAAGGCAACACCAGGAACAGACAAAAAAGGCCACATTCATTCACACTCGGTCTCTAGCTGTCATGTGTAATGCACTGAAACCACAGCTCCCTCTCCACATCCAGACTCCACAGACCCTCCATGGTTTATCCCAGATGCTTCACATGCCCTGGTTAGTAGTAGTAGTAGTAGTATCCCTGGGGATGGGGGGAAGGAATTCTGCCCATGTATCTCATGCATGTCATAGAAGGTGACTAAGAGGAGCGGGAGTACTGGGCTGGAAATCCTTCTCTCCTGTATTTCTTGCCAAAAGGAAAAATAGAAGAGATCCAAATGAGACCCTTTTTTCTTTTAAGGATCAGTCATCTGTTCTGGACACTACCTAACTCACTCATGAAATACTGAACAAGTATGAAAACAAGAAAGAAAATGTAGTAGTGGTAGTAGTAGTAGTAGAAGTAGGTAAGTGAGTGAGTGAGTAAGTCTGTTATTGTGTGAGTGAATGAGTAACAGGGTCATAAGTCTAGTCCAGGTAACAGGGGTTCCCTGCATTTTGCCAGCCATCACTGGTAGGAACCCCGTTTTTGGAGAAATGATTACCACAAAAGGTGCATGCATATATGTACTTCCATCACTTTATATAACTGGGAACAGATAGACAGATAGATAGATAACACTGTTCAACAAAATTCTGACTTTTTTTTTGTCCCACTAGCTAAAATAGGTGGACTTTATAGTACTTTTTATGCTTAATACAAATTTTTTTTAAGAATTTTTCTGTCAGGCATGGTTTTTAAGTAGCAGAGCAATTAGATTTTACAGTAAGTGTATATTACTCATTCATAAATAAGGCTGGTATTCCACTTTAAAAACTTACCTCTAAAATGTAGAAGTGTACACTTTTTGGCTGCACAGGTTGAGTATCCCTTATCCAAAATGCCAGGGACGAGAAGTATTTCAGATTATGGATTTTTTCAAATTTTGGAATATTTGCATATACACAATGAGATATCTTGGGGATGGAACCGAAGTCTGAATGCAAAATCCATTTATGTACACATAGCCTGAAGGTAATTTATACAATATTTTTAATGATATTGTGCATGAAACAAAGTTTGTGTAACATAAACCATCAGAAAGCTAAGATGTCACAACCTCAGCTCCCCACATGGATAGTCTGTTGTTGTTTGGCATCATCTTCATTCCTTTCTCTAAATTTATATGCCGCTGATAAGCAATCATTTTCTTACACTTATTCACACATAAGTACTTGACAGTAAAAAAATATGAAATACCATTAACACAATGGATTATGGATGCTCAACCTGTATTTGGCCCCAGGAACATCCCTCCTTAGTGTCCAGTAGCAATCTACCAACAGAGAGGGGTTTCACTTTCCTTGGTACCGCTTTTCCACGTCCAAAATATCCTAGTGAAATTTTAAATTTTCTGGGAAAAAGTCTAAGTGCAAGTCCAAAAAGTATATATTTAGACTCATAATGTGCCCTATGAAGTCAATAGAATTTTTACATCACAGTAGTTTTCTGATCTGCGACTCCCGCAAAATCTTTGCAAGCTCTCATAAATGACAGCCATGCAATTTTTTCAACTTCATTTAGCTCTTCATTGAACTTTTCATCTCAAGGCAGTTCCCTGATCTGTGGTCCGGCAAAATATCCTCCTTTGATGAAGTTCTTCCTCAATCCGAGCTTAATGTGCAAAGGAGGTAGATAAATTTTCTCAGGATCAACAAGAGGAGGATTGATGACATTCTTCGTCAGTGGATTCAGCGATGTTTATTTTGGTCACACTTTTTGTGCATGATGATTTTCCTTGTCCCAGCTGTCCCACTCACAGAAGAAACAACAGAACTTTAGGTAACCAAGTTGCAGTCTGAGTCAAAGTGCCACAATTTTTAGGTCACCACATATAGTCCACTTAAAGTCCCCATACCTAATTTTTTCCAAAAGAAGCTTCATTTTATCATACAGTTCCTTCATGTTAGCTACGTGAGCCAGAGGAACAGAGGGGAACTTATTTACGTTGTGGAATAGAACTGCTTTTAAGCTTACTTTTGATGAGTCAATAAACAAGTGCCACTTATGTTATATTCATGGCCAAGTACCTCCATGACAGAATGAACACTTTTGCAAAAACACCAGACCATCTTCAAGGGAGAAAAATTATTGAAAATGACATGGCAATCTCAATAAAATCAAATTTTAGTTTCATTCTAGAGAAGATACCAGCCCTTTAACATGGAACCCAAAAGTTCAGCTAGCTTCCTAGACAAATGTAAATCTCGGACATGATCATTAAGATCTTGACTCTGCAAATGTGGTTCACATGAAGAACAACTTCCTTCGAATATTGGATCCATATTGTCCTCTACTTGTCTACTTTCACACCATCAGACTCATTGTCACTGTGCCAATGTTTCTTAGAGGCTCTGGCACAGGTAATTCCTGATGGCAAATTAGGGTACTTAACAGAATGCTTGGATTTTGATGGTGTACCACTTATATTTGGCAGGCAGGAGTAGCAATCTGAAGCATGATCTTTGGGTTCTCTCCAAAAATTAGGAATGGCAAAAGGCATACAATGTGAACCTTTTGCTCATGCTGTGAGAAACCTGACACATGACACAGCAAATATGGAGGGGGCCCAACTTTTATCCTAGCCACCCACTTTACAACCAAAGTAATGCTCATAGCATTTTTTTAATAAGGGGTGTGAAAGATTCTTATCTTTCTTTTCTTTTAAACTATTCGCCATTTCCCGCATTAGCGAGGTAGCGTTAAGAACAGAGGACTGGGCCTTTGTGGAATATCCTCACCTGGCCCCCCTCTGTTCCTTCTTTTGGAAAATTAAAAAAAAAAAAAACGAGAGGGGAGGATTTCCAGCCTCCCGCTCCCTCCCCTTTTAGTCGCCTTCTACGACACGCAGGGAATACGTGGGAAGTATTCTTAATCCCCTATCCCCAATATTCCCATGAATCAAATAGTTTAATATATATCAAATCAAAGATGACAGAATGATGCTGTATGTGTATTTATACAATTTAGGAGATTAGCCGAATGACTACCTACACTGCCTTGCCTACCAACTGTTTTGAATGCAAGAGATGTGTGTCTGGTTTACTAGTTTCTGACTTCTTTCACTGATTTAAACTAGGCCAGTAATTTAGGTGGAAAGGACCAAAAAAGAGAAAAGTTAATGGATGGACTGTTTTTAACCCAATGACTGCAACTACTCTAGATATGTAGGGTACCTTCAGAGTAGTAACTTTCAATCAACTGCATAAAAAATCCTATTAATCTTTTTGTCTCACCATTCATAAGAGCTCTTTTTTTGTAGGGAAATATATATATATATCTATCTATCTATCTATCATACTATTCGCCACTTCCCGCACCAGCGAGGCAGCGTTAAGAACAGAGGACTGGGCCCCTGAGGGAACATCCTCACATGGCCCCCCTCTCCGTTCCCTCCCCTGGGAAAAAAAAAAATATGATATGAATGCCAGTTCACTGCAGATGTGGCAGAAAGAATTTGGACTATTTGCACAGTTTCTCAGCATTATAATGGTGGATGGAGTATCAGCACAACACTTGAAAACACAAAAGCGTAATGTGTCAAGAGGGTGGAAAAGACAGTTTACACATTGAATTTTAGCTTGCTACTGACAGAGAACTGCTATTCGGGCTGGCACCATTTGAATGTCCCAACATTTCTAGTTATGTTTCTGCAGGCCCCTGGTGACTCATATATCTAGGATTGTGTTTTCAGAAAGAAGCTGTTGCATTTCACAAACAATTAGAATAGCTGTGTTCATTAAACATTTGTTTCAAATGCTCTGTAGAGCACTGGCACATAATATACTGTACATAATGATATGCAAGTGTGCTGGAACAAAAAACTATGGGTGGTAGAGAAGTTCTGAAAATGTAATTGGATTCAGTCAGCATGCAAAAATACATAAGAACCATATATTTTTTTCCATGGAACAAAATCTTTGTTGACAATTGTAATTTAAGACTTGGGAGTCCCTGTTGTGGAAAATAGTTTCCACAAGAGATGGAAATCTATTTGGCCCACAAAAGCAATGAATGATTTTATCTTGAGCACTTATAAATGTAATTAAAGCATTCAATTTTGTTGCCCATGTCTTTACATAAGGGCATTTACATGCATTCTATTGAGTCGGGGTGCATTGAAGTGCTGCTCTGGTACTGTCGTCCATTTGAGAGGAAATATTTCTTTCTGAACACTATTTTTTATTGCTAATATACATAGTTTTATATCATGAATTACACTGGCTTCATCTAGTGAGTAATAGCAGTTGTATTTGGCTGGAATGCAGTTTGGCATTCTGAACCAATACAGTAAGTTATCTACTAACCAAAAGTCTGCTTTACAAATAATCTAATTTAAGAAAGATCTGATTATTATAAATTCATGTGCAGTGGTAACTTATTCCTGCTACAATGCTTACTAATCACTGCAGTCACTGATGCTTGACCCAAGACTGACACTGAATCTAGCATTGGCCTTTAAGGAGTTTTTAAAACATTTATCCAATAACCAGTGAATGATACAATAAATTCAATTCTTTATGAATGTTTTCTACTCAATTCTCTTCAGTAGGTTCAAACTTTGTGCATGAATAACTTAGGTGGTTGACCTCATATGAAGACCATTTAAGAGAGCATTTTACCTCAAATGAGAACCAATTCTTTCAGTAGCCACCTCTGCTTTGAGGCAAAATATACAGCCATTGATACTTGTTGTGGCATCCCATGAATTATTCATACACAAGAAGAGTGCAGGTATTGTTTTCTCTATTTTCAGGATTTTAGAAGGTCCATGCTCATTAGGTTTGCAATATGTGAGTATGGGGTGGAGTAGAATGTAAAGGTGCCCCTTAGTGATATATGTAAATGTGCTGAATTTCCAACTTGAGAATGAAAATCTCCTAGATTCAAATTAAATGCCCAGGAATGTTGTCAACTTTGGTGAACTTTTTTTTAATGTGCTCTTTAGGAAATCCTATTTTTAAGAGAATGAGTTATTAACAGTGGGGAGGTGAACAAATGTAACAAAGTTTAGGTCAGAGTCAAAACTGACTTGACTTAAGGTACTGTCATTGTAATTTAATGGCTATTTTGTGCTAGTGAGCTTCAGCACTGGTGTTAGGATTACTTTAGGGGATCATTCACACCCCTGAAATGAATAGTGGTTTTAAAGAAGCCAGAGAAATTAGACAAAATAGCTAAGACAGCAGTCACTAACAAAGACAAATACTATGAAAAAGTTCTTTTGCTAAATTGAATTGCAGTTTGGTATATCCTCAAAAGACAGGGTTTTCACATTCTCAAAAATTCATAAATACGTTTCCTTGTCTTTTCTTTTTCCATTTCATAATTTTTCCTATATTTCAGTAAAGGCATGGCCTTTATGTAGACTTTTGTCCATGACTGAAGCCTTCAACATAAAAAAGGGGAATATATCAAGACTAGGTTATTAGGTACGGTAGGGTTGAGGGACAAGTCAATTGGGAGGTAAGTTTGAATGGAGAAAAACTGGAGGAAGTGAAGTGTTTTAGATATCTAGGAGTGGATTTGGCAGCAGATGGAAGCAGAAGTGAATCATAGGGTGGGGTAGGGGGCGAGAGTTCTGGGAGCGTTGAAAAATGTATGGAAGTCGAGAACGTTATCTTGAAAAGCAAAATGGGTATGTTTGAAGGAATAGTGGTTCCAACAATGTTATATGGTTGCTAGGCATGGGCTATAGATAGAGTTGTGCGGAGGAGGGTGGATGTGCTGGAAATGAGATGTTTGAGGACAATATGTGGTGTGAGGTGGTTTGATCGAGTAAGTAATGAAAGGATAAGAGAGATGTGTGGCAATAAAAAGAGTGTGGTTGAAAGAGCAGAAGAGGGTGTTTTGAAATGGTTTGGTCACATGGAGAGAATGAGTGAGGAAAGATTGACAAAGAGGATATATGTGTCAGAGGTGAAGGGAACGAGAAGTGGGAGACCAAATTGGAGGAGGAAATATGGAGTGAAAAAGATTTTGAGTGATCGGTGCCTGAACATGCAGGAGGGTGAAAGGCTTGCAAGGAGTAGAGTGAATTGGAACGATGTGGTATACTGGGGTCGACGTGCTGTCAATGGATTGAACCAGGGCATGTGAAGCATCTGGGGTAAACCATAGAAAGTTTTGTGGGGCCTGGATGTGAAAAGGGAGCTGTGGTTTCGGTGCATTGTACATGACAGCTAGAGACTTGAGTGTGAACGAATGAGGCCCTTGTTGTCTTTTCCTAGCGCTACCTTATGCACATGCGGGGGGAGGGGGTTGTCATTTCATGTGTTCCAGAGTGGTGACGGGAATGAATAAGGGCAGACAGTATGAATTATGTACTTGTGTATATACGTATATGTCTGTGTGTTTATATATATGTATATGTTGAGATGTATAGGTATGTATATGTGCTGTGTGTGGATGTGTATGTATATGCATGTGTATGTGGGTGGGTTGGGCCATTTTTTCGTCTGTTTCCTTGCACTACCTCGCTAACACGGGAGACAGCGACAAAGTATAATAAAATAAAATGATAATAGCCAAGACTAGTGAGTAATAGCAATGTTCACAGTGAAGAGACATTAGGTTGAGATGGAAGAGGAACCACAAGAGAACAGATGTTTGGAGACGTTTAGCAAAACTTTTGGAAAAAAAAAAGACCAGTTGTTACCACAATTAGAGGAGTTAAGAGAAACTGAGGAATCATTTCAAGGATCAGGCCTTTAAGGACCTGAAAAGATATAGTCATTGGGTATGAATGAGATTCACTTTTTTGGATAAGATTCAGGAGGAACATAATCAGAAGAAAGGAGAATTTACTCAAAGGCATACAAGGTCTGATGAGTCTTTTCTAGATGTCTTATGTACAACACTGGGCAGAGAGGAGCAGAAGGAGCAAATTCAGTAACAGTTCCACTCGAGGATAGGACTAAAATACATGCCCAGTCTCCTGACAGTAGTAGGCAGAGGAATGCAAAAGGAGCTGTTTTGGCAGTGTATTAACAGACACATAGTGTAAAAATTCACTTTGAGGAACATAGACCTGGGGTCATACAAACAGGTACATAGGAAATGAAGTGAAGCTGTAAAAAGACTAATATGCACTTTAAGAGGCTGAGCAATCAAGGAAGTCTAAGTACAGATTTAGAAAATTACAAAGCATCAGTACAAGACCAAGAGAGATTTTTAGAATAAGGCAAAGACACTGAGTTTGGCATTTAAGTGCTGAATGATCTCACTGAAAAGTGGGTTTTATCAGAATTAGAAAGATTATTAATGTAGCAAGTTGATAAGTACATCACAGTATTTTCGGTTTTTGAAGAAGATAGTACACTAGATAAGGTTGAAAGTAGAAAGACATTAGAAATGCATATTAAATGATTATAGGAGGTTGTAGAATTTCCAGTGATAAAAGAAAAGAATTGACAGTAAAATCAAATGAAAGGGCCCAACCAGTTATGAGTATGTTTAACTTTGAGTCATCTAGTCTGTAGGTAATTGAGAAAGTTAAAGAGGAGTTGGAATTCAGCATGATATTCCTCAAATATGAATTATCAAAAGAAGAGAAGGAAAGAAGCAAAGATTACAGTTAAAAGACAATAGACTAGAGACACCAAATGATGCAAGGGGATGGAGCAGCCCCACCAGTATCACTGAAAGGGCATGAGTGTTAGGAGATGGAAATGTCATTCTTAAAGTACTGTATTCAGATGCTGATGGATTAAGTCATATAAGGAAAAGTGCATTTGATATTGTGAAAATCATGGAAACAGATTCTACTAGAGAGATCAGATTTCACCTGCTCTGCCCATAGGGGTACATGATATTATGGATGGAAGGGGAAGGGAAAAGAGAGGGAGGATTGGTCCTCTTGATAAAAGATAGTGGAAGAAGGACCGACCATTCAGAAGATGTACAATGGGAAGAGTAAGCACAGGGAAGAAGTTGATGGTGATTTTGTTATTATGAAATCCAAAATGTTGCAGTGATCCAAATCAGATATACAGTACCATTAGGAAAGTAACAATTAGTATAGCACATGAAGCTGTAAAACAGTTACTTTTCAGATTGTAGATTACTGATAATAGGAGATTTCACGAATAAAGAAATAGAAAGGGGGAATCTAGATTCTTTTGGATATAGGGAGTCATAGAGACTTAAGTTTCCAAGAGTGCATACAATAAAATTTCCTATACCATCATGTCAGGAACCATACTAGGATAAGAGAGACAGAAATATCATCATTGCTGGATCTTCAAGTCACACATGCTATCATATCCTTGGATACACTATAAAGATGAACATATTTGGAGTAAGATTATTTGCAAGTATTGGTTACTTATCACTTTCCATGCCCAAGGAATCGAGATTTTTAAGGGAATGGTGTGTGTACCAAGTATTACATTGGATGCTGCCGGAGTGCACACTTAAAATCTCTCGGGAAGAAAGATGCAGAATGCAATTTGTCCAGGGTTTACATCATAGTGCAGCATGTCACTAAAAAAAGGAAATGAAAAGACTCATGAAAAAATTTATGACAACGTCAGTGCTTCTCATCTAAATGCAGCTTGTACTATGTTGAGTTTTCCTTACTGCTTCGCTCAAAACGACAGACCTTTCTCTGACCACTTAGGCTTTTTGAAACGTAAGGAGGAAAATAGTTGTAACATCAGAATGGTGTTGCATTCCCATTACAATGCTGCTGAAATCATTGACCACATAGCTCGTGAGATAAAGAAAATTTGCTGCCTGTCAGGCTGATAGAGGGTAAAGTTTTGATTCTTATTGATGAATATGGAATTCGTTAGCAGAATCTCCATAGTAGTCTACCTAAAATGTTTAATGATAATAGAAATAATCCTCTGTTCATGTTTTTACATCTTATTGAACTTCTAGATCAAAAAAAGTTGGTACAATAGCAATTTATCTTGAATGTTTTGGGAATCATGGTTTTGATGACTCCTACCCGAAACAACATCTTTGATTGTGTGGTAGGTTTAGAAAGGATGTTATTCTGGGCACCAAACTAGGTATAGCCAACAGACTTATGGAGCAATATTTCATTATTCATTTATTTATAATTACACCATGAATTAATTCTGATAAAGAGCCCCTGTGTTACCCAGTATCTTTCTAAATGCTCCTTTGGCACAAGGGGGTATTTCTTCAAATTCTGGGAAAATGTAGACTCCTTTGAAGTGAGAAGTTCTTTGACAAGACTGTAATTCAAATGATACAGTTAATTTCAGTGATACAGCCTTGCCAAAGATGACTTATCAGTCGCATTGTAACCATGAGCAGGCAGAGCTCAGTAACACCTTTGGAGCGCTACCCAGGTTTTACTTGGTACAGTACCTGGGTATTATTATTTGGAATTGCCTAAATCATACATTAGTACTAGTGGCTTTAAATCTTCAGAGTAGGCCACATTTTAAAAATCTATTGGGTAGCAATTTAATTTTGAACAGTTTTGGCTGTGTGATGCTACTGTGAAGCATTATGAGCTCATTTTGAATACATAGTGTCTGTACCTAATAGCCACCCAACAAGGGACTGTTAAAAAGAATTTCTTCAATGCATTTTTTCTTATATTTAGCTGTAATGTATGTATGACAGTTACATAAACTTGGCCTGCTCTTAGAGTATCTACAAAAATGCACTACAACAGATGTGTATGCAAATAAAGTGATCCTTCATAGCATACAGTTTTTGCATGGACTGGAATAGTGATGTGGCTCAAAATCTCCTGAGGCTAAAGTTGCAGTTGCACAGGGGTGGATTGAAATGGTTTTAATAGGGTGCAAAATTAAGATTAGATAATGACTTTCAGCTTCTAACCAGTTTCTTACTCAGAAAATTAAATGTTTGCAGTCATGTCTTTGAAAATCTCTCATTCAGTTCTGAACCCCAGTCTAGTTGTGCACCTCTTGTTGATCAATTGTGCATTCTTGGCCATAACTCCTTGGCAACTGAAATGCCATCAGGTTATGGAGAATAGTAATATCCTATCTCTGTAAGAGGTTTAAGTTGTCATATGCCTTTGTAATCCGTGCATTAATCTAAATTATCATATGCCTTTGTAATCAGTGCATTCAGAGATCAGAAATTATATGAAAAAAGCTTGATGACATGTTCCTAAGATTTACAAACATTGCTAAATTGCACAAAAGTAATGCTGAACAGCACTGCAAAATGTGAGTGAGGATTGTCATGTGAACTTGATTATTACAACAATATGCCCTAGAATTTTCATAAACCGGATATCAGCCCCTATGTTTGTGAGAGTAACCCCCCCCCCCCCCCCCACACACACACACACACACACACACACACACACACACACACACACACACACACACACACACACACACCTGGCTAGTGTCACTGAATAGCAAAGGACTCAAGGACAAGATCAGCCTTTTCCTTTAGGAGAAATGTGCAACTAGACTAACCGTGGAAGTTAAAAAATTGTTAAGTGCCATTTTTGTATGAAGATTTTTCTGTATTTTACATTTCATCAGGGTTAAATTGTGTTTGAATTTGCATAATGGAATTCCAGCCATGCTAAAGACTATAATGATTCAAAGCACCACATGGTTTGCGATAAAATGCCTACCAGCACTATTTTTTTCCCAGCATATTTATTCTGAAAAACACTGTTAAGAATTATTCTTTTAACCCATTAGCTTCCCTTTGAAACTCCTGCATGGTGCAGATGAAATGGCAATAAAGGCTTTAAGCATCTAGAAATATTAAGATAAGTGAATTTGTGTACTATTTTTGTTTATGAGCCTTACCTCTATCAAAATGAATTACATATCACATAGTTGTTCATGGTTTTACATATTAAGAATATGATAATGTCATTTTTGCTTGTGGTATGCCCACATTTTTACAAAAAAAAAAAAAGGTTCCTTTATTATGCAGGAACATATTATTAAAAGCAAACTTTTATATAAAATCTATTTAAAGCATATCCGAAACTCATAGAATAAGATGGCCTTTGAAAAATATACTGTTTAGATACATTGTAAGCAGATATGTTGAAATCCATGCTGAATATTTCTTCAGTATTTTTGGCCACTTACAGATCAAAACTTACCAGAACATTGGTATTCAGGCTAATGATTAGAAATTTAAACATTAATGCTTTTCCTAAAACATAATTATCCTGACACAATTTCAGGCACCAGACCTTTTAGCCAACAAAAGTTCATAATCCACCCAGGATAGCTCTCAGGGTCATGAACAGTCAGTCATGGATCTAGATTCCTCAATGATGAGGAAAAAATCCACTGAAATAGGATTCCTGGTGTGCCTGAAGCAAATTCCAGTTTCCCACCAGGGGCATTAAGAGGGAAATGGGTTAAAGGTCAATAGTATTTGTGGTTTTACTGTTGTTTTTCTTAATAGAATGTGAAAAATTCATATATCACTCACTTTGGCAACTCATGTGGTAAATATATAGGAAAACAATGTAATAGTATATTTAGAAATGATATGGCTGACACATTTTCTTGGAGCTCCAACACCTCGAAACTTAGCACTACACTCAAGCCTGATGGGCATTTTCTGCTGCCCCAGGGCCTAGGGTCTGTCAGGAAACCCACCCTGGGTTCCTCCCTTTTTCAAATTTCTCTTAATCCTGTATTAAATATTTAGTGAAGCAATTACCCTTGTATATACCTTTGGTAAGACCCCAGGAATATAAAGGAAACTGGCTAGAATCGAGGAAAGGAGTGAAGAGTATATCAGCATAAGAATAAGGAAGAAGTGGGTTGAGTAATTAGAACTCCCTTTATTTATAAGTAAGGGACCTCAAAGCATCCTTTGTTGATGCTTGTGTTATCCTGAAATGCAAAGTTTTTAATTATCATGTTATTTCTATTTTTAATGCACCTTAGGTTGCACTTCAGAATAGTGGGGAATATGTCATAGTTACTGCTGGTGAAGTACACCTGCAGCGCTGTGTAGATGACCTTCAGGAAAGATATGCACGTGTTCCTGTACGAATCTCTGACCCAATTGTACCCTTCAGAGAAACCATCATCCCTCCACCAACAGTTGATAGACTTAATGAGGCTATTGAAGGAGAAAATATCAACACCAGAAAGGTCAGTAACAAGGTTTATATTGTTCTTTGTTCCCTACGGCATCAACTTTAAAAAGATAAGTGATCATGTCAGATTTATTTTGTTCATTAGTGGCTTCAGCACTAGGAAGACCAGTGATCATTTCAGAAATATATTTGGTTTTTCCATAGGCTCAATACCAGGAAGGTCTGTGTTCACTGTAGAGATTTACCTTATCCAAGGTCAGTAATGTCCTGAGATTTACTTTGCCCCTCCTTGGAATTATTCCTGAAGACTTTCATGTTCTTGCTATAGCTTTTACCTCAAACTGTTGCCATTTTTTTTCAGTGTCAGAATCTTTGTATATTCTAAATATTCATTATTTCTTAAAGCTTATATGTACATGTTAGGATGTTGAATGACACACCCTTCAAAACCCTTCCTTCACCACTCTAGTAAGGGATTTATTTGTTAACCACCATTATCCCATGGGCATATAGATCATGTTAGCTCTTTTTCTCTGCATATCCTTTGCTTGTATGTGTATTTTTTTATTCTATAACTAGAAACAGATAATTTGAATGATACTCATCCTCCAAAACCCCTCTTCATTTCTCCACCACTTCTCAGGGAGATCTTCACATTCTCCTTAGTGTTATACCACTTCCATACGTATTATGTTTATTCACTATTTTACATGTACTTCTTTCACTTCAAAATAGGATACTATATATACTATACTATCCCTGGGGATAGGGGAGACAGAATACTTCCCACACATTCCTCACGTGTCGTAGAAGGTGACTAAAGGGGACGGGAGCGGTGAGCTAGAAACCCTCCCCTCCTTGTATTTTAACTTTCTAAAAGGGGAAACAGAAGAAGGAGTCATGCGGGGAGTGCTCATCCTCCTTGAAGGCTCAGATTGGGGTGTCTAAATGTGTGTGGATGTAACCAAGATGAGAAAAAAGGAGAGATAGGCAGTATGTTTGAGGAAAGGAACCTGGATGTTTTGGCTCTGAGTGAAATGAAGCTCAAGGGTAAAGGGCAAGAGTGGTTTAGGGATGTCTTGGGAGTAAAGTCAGGGGTTAGTGAGAGAACAAGAGCAAGGGAAGGAGTAGCACTACTCCTGAAACAGGAGTGGTGGGAGTATGTGATAGAGTGTAAGAAAGTAAACTCTAGATTGATATGGGTAAAACTGAAAGTTGATGGAGAGAGATGGGTGATTATTGGTGCATATGCACCTGGGCATGAGAAGAAAGATCTTGAGAGGCAAGTGTTTTAGGAGCAGCTGAATGAGTGTGTTTGTGGTTTTGATGCACGAGACCGGGTTATAGTGATGGGTGATTTGAATGCAAAGGTGAGTAATGTGGCTGTTGAGGGAATGATTGGTATACATGGGGTGTTCAGTGTTGTAAATGGAAATGTTGAAGAGCTTGTAGATTTATGTGCTGAAAAAGGACTGGTGATTGGGAATATCTCGTTTAAAAAGTGAGATATAGATAAGTATACGTATGTAAGTAGGAGAGATGGCCAGAGAGCATTATTGGATTACGTGTTAATTGAAAGGCACGCAAAAGAGAGACTTTTGAATGTTAATGTGCTGAGAGGTGCAACTGGAGGGATGTCTGATCATTATCTTGTGGAGGTGAAGGTGAAGATTTGTAGAGGTTTTCAGAAAAGAAGAGAGAATGTTGGGGTGAGGAGAGTGGTGAGAGTAAGTGAGCTTGGGAAGGAGACTTGTGTGAGGAAGTACCAGGAGACACTGAGTACAGAATGGAAAAAGGTGAGAACAAAGGAGGTAAGGGTAGTGGAGGAGGAATGGGATGTATTTAGGGAAGCAGTGATGGCTTGCGCAAAAGATGCTTGTGGCATGAGAAGTGTGGGAGAAGGGCAGATTAGAAAGGGTAGTGAGTGGTGGGATGAAGAAGTAAGATTATTAGCGAAAGAGAAGAGAGAGGCATTTGGATGATTTTTGTAGGGAAATAATGCAAATGAGTGGGAGATGTATAAAAGAAAGAGGCAGGTCAAGAGAAAGGTGCAAGAGGTGAAAAAGAGGGCAAATGAGAGTTGGGGTGAGAGAGTATCATTAAATTTTAGGAAGAATAAAAAGATGTTTTGGAAGGAGGTAAATAAAGTGCATAAGACAAGGGAACAAATGGGAACTTCAGTGAAGGGGATAATGGGGAGGTGATAACAAGTAGTGGTGATGTGAGAAGGAGATGGAGTGAGTATTTTGAAGGTTTGTTGAATGCGTTTGATGATAGAGTGGCAGATATAGGGTGTTTTGGTCAAGGTGGTGTGCAAAGTGAGAGGGTTAGGGAAAATGATTTGGTAAACAGAGAAGAGGTAGTAAAAGCTTTGCAGAAGATGAAAGCTGGCAACGCAGCGGGTTTGGATGGTATTGTAGTGGAATTTATTAAAAAAGGGGGTGACTGTATTGTTGACTGGTTGCTAAGGTTATTTAATGTATGTATGATTCATGTTGAGGTGCCTGAGGATTGGCGGAATGCTTGCATAGTGCCATTGTACAAAGGCAAAGGGGACAAAGGTGAGTGCTCAAATTACGAGGTATAAGTTTGTTGAGTATTCCTGGGAAATTATATGGGAGGGTATTGATTGAGAGGGTGAAGGCATGTACAGAGCATCAGATTGGGGAAGAGCAGTGTGGTTTCAGAAGTGGTAGAGGATGTGTGGATCAGGTTTTTCTTTGGAGAATGTATGTGAGAAATCCTTAGAAAAGCAAATGGATTTGTATGTAGCATTTATGGATCTGGAGAAGGCATATGATAGTTGATAGAGATGCTCTGTGGAAGGTATTAAGAATATATGGTGTAGGAGGCAAGTTGTTAGAAGCAGTGAAAAGTTTTTATTGAGGATGTAAGGCATGTGTACGTGTAGGAAGAGAGGAAAGTGATTGGTTCTCAGTGAATGTAGGTTTGCAGCAGGGTTGTATAATGTCTCCATGGTTGTTTAATTTGTTAATGGATGGGGTTGTTAGGGAGGTGAATGCAAGGATTTTGGAAAGAGGGGCAAGTATGCAGTCTGTTGTGGATGAGAGAGCTTGGGGTGAGTCAGTTGTTGTTCGCTGATGATACAGCGCTGGTGGCTGATTCATGTGAGAAACTGCAGAAGCTGGTGACTGAGTTTGGTAAAGTGTGTGAAAGAAGAAAGTTGAGAGTAAATGTGAATAAGAGCAAGGTTATTAGGTACAGTAGGGTTGAGGGTCAAGTCAGTTGGGAGGTAAGTTTGAATGGAGAAAAACTGGAGGAAGTGAAGTGTTTTAGATATCTGGGAGTGGATCTGGCAGCGAATGGAACCATGGAAGCGGAAGTGAATCATAGGGTGGGGGAGGGGGTGAAAATTCTGGGAGCTTTGAAGAATGTGTAAATCGAAAACATTATCTTGGAAAGCAAAAATGGGTATGTTTGAAGGAATAGTGGTTCCAAAAATGTTGTATGGTTGCGAGGCGTGGGCTATATATAGAGTTGTGCGCAGGAGGGTGGATGTGCATGAAATGAGATGTTTGAGGACCATATGAGGTGTGAGGTGGTTTGATCGAGTAAGTAACAATAGGGTAAGAGAGATGTGTGGTAATAAAAAGAGTGTGGTTGAGAGAGCAGAAGAGGGTGTTTTGAAATGGTTTGGTCACATGGACAGAATGAGTAAGGAAAGATTGACCAAGAGGATATATGTGTCAGAGGTGGAGGGAACGAGGAGAAATGGTAGACCAAATTGGAGGCGGAAAGATGGAGGGAAAAAGATTTTGAGTGACCAGAGCCTGAACATGCAGGAGGGTGAAAGGCGTGCAAGGAATAGAGTGAATTGGAACGATGTGGTATACCGGGGTTCGACGTGCTGTCAATGGATTGAACCAGGGCATGTGAAGCGTCTGGGGTAAACCATGGAAAGTTCTGTGGGGCCTGGATGTGGAAAGGGAGCTGTGGTTTCGGTGCATTATTACATGACGGCTAGAGACTGAGTGTAAACGAATGTGGCCTTTGTTGTCTTTTCCTAGCGCTACCTCGTACACATGAGGGGGGAGGGGGTTGTTATTTCATGTGTGGTGAGGTGGCGATGGGAATGAATAAAGGCAGACAGTATGAATTATGTACATGTGTATATATGTATATGTCCGTGTGTGTATATATATGTTTATGTTGAGATGTTTAGGTATGTATATTTGCGTGTGTGGATGTGTATGTATATACATGTGTATGTGGGTGGGTTGGGCCATTCTTTTGTCTGTTTCCTTGCACTACCTCGCTAACGCGGGAGACAACGACAAAGCAAAATAATGATAATAATAATATTCTATTTTATTTTGCTTTGTCGCTGTCTCCCGCATTAGCGAGGTAGCGCAGGGAAACAGACAAAAGAATGGCCCAACTCACCCTCATACACATGTATATACATACACGTCCACACACACAAATATACATACTTATACATCTCAATGTATACATATATATACACACACAGACATATACATATATACACATATACATAATTCATACTGTCTGCCTTTTTTCATTCCCATCGCCACCTCGCCACACATGAAATAACAACCCCCTCACCCCTCATGTGTGTGAGGTAGCACTAGGAAAAGATAACAAAGGCCACATTAGTTCACACTCAATCTCTAGCTGTCATGTACTAATGCACCGAAACCACAGCTCCCTTTCCACATCCAGGCCCCACAGAACTTTCCATGGTTTACCCCAGACACTTCACATGCCCTGGTTCAATCCATTGACAGCATGTCAACCCCGGTATACCACATCGTTCCAATTCACTCTATTCCTTGCACCCCTTTCACCCTCCTTCATGTTCAGGCCCCGATCACTCAAAATCTTTTTCACTCCATCTTTCCACCTCCAATTTGGTCTCCCACTTCTTGTTTCCTCCACCTCTGATACATATATCCTCTTGGTCAGTCTTTCCTCACTCATTCTCTCCATGTGACCAAACCATTTCAAAACACCCTCTTCTGCTCTCTCAACCATACTCTTTTTATTACCACACATCACTCTTACCCTATTATTACTTACTCGATCAAACCACATCACACCACATATTGTCCTCAAACATATCATTTCCAGCACATCCACCCTCCTCTGCACAACTCTATCCATAGCCCATGCCTCGCAACCACATAACATTGTTGGAACCACTATTCCTTCAAACATACCCATTTTTGCTTTCCAAGATAATGTTCTCAACTTCCACACATTCTTCAACGCTCCCAGAATTTTCACCCCCTCCCCCACCCTACAATTCTCTTCCGCTTCCATGGTTCCATCTGCTGCCAAATCCACTCTCAGATATCTAAAACACTTCACTTCCTCCAGTTTTTCTCCATTCAAACTTACCCCTCAATCAACTTGACCCTCAACCCTACTGTACCTAATAACCTTGCTCTTATTCACATTTACTCTCAGCTTTCTTCTTTCACTCACTTTACCAAACTCAGTCACCAGCTTCTGCAGTTTCTCACATGAATCAGCCACCAGTGCTGTATCATCAGCGAACAGTAACTGACTCACTTCCCAAGCTCTCTCGTCCACAACAGACTGCATACTTGCCCCTCTTTCCAAAACTCTTGCATTCACCTCCCCAACAACCCCATCCATAAACAAATCAAACAACCATGGAGACATCACACACCCCAGCCACAAATCTACATTCACTGAGAACCAATCAAAACTATATGTACATTCTTTTTTACTAACACCCATTGTTTAAGGATTAATTGAAATATTTTGGAATGATTGTGTAAGTGCTACTCTCTCTTGAATGTGAAAAATGTAATTGATAATGAAAAAAATTGTAATTCAGAAGAATATTGTTGTTTGTTCCTTTTTTGTGTTGAATATCATTAAGTTATATGAAGTACATATGTATCCTCCTCCATTATAAATGATGTATTTTTTCTTTACATAAACTGGGTAAATGGGCACTGCTGATGCTGTGTATTATCTATCACATAACAGATTTATATGTAGTGCTGCCTTTAGGTCAGATCCTTTAATTTGATAGGACACAGAATTTTATGCTATTCATTAAACTTTGTTGCAGGTGGATAAATCTGACCCTCTGGGCATGGTGGAAGTGAATGGTCGTTTAGGAAAACTACGCTGCAGAGCTGTACCTTTGCCTGATGCTGTCACAAAACTCCTTATACAACATGAAGCATTGTTACAGCTTGTTTCTAAGGCTGGTGCTGTAGTCACTGATATACCTAATGTCCAGGAAGATGTAGACAGTGAAGTGGATGAGAATGGTATTTCAAGACAGGAGGATGGAAAACAATCATTTTTGCAGGTGGCTGCTTTAAGCAAAGCTTTGGAAAATCGTCAGAAATTGAACCAAGAAACTTTTAAAGCAATAACAGATGTAAAGATGCTCCTAGATAAGGCATTTAAAGCTGCTGATCAGAAATGGGAGAATGCTGTTGATGAAATTTGGAGTTTTGGACCAAATGGTTGTGGACCAAACATCTTGTTAAATCGTATCCAGTCATACCCTCGACCTTCGTTATGGGAGAAGGCAACTTTAATAGACTCTCCTTTGGCTACTTACGACACAAATTTTGTGACTGGATTTCAGATAGCTACTGCAGCTGGTCCACTATGTGAGGAACCATTAATGGGTGTGTGTTTCATTATTGAAGACTGGAGTTTAGCACCGACACCAAATAATGGGGAGGAACAGTTACCTTCCCTTGGCATCTCATCAGGACAGATTATTTCCCTTTCAAAAGACACACTCAGAAAAGCTTTTGAGCAACAGTGTCAAAGACTAGTTTGTGCCATGTATTCATGTGTGATCAGTGTGACATCAGAAGTAGTGGGAAAGATGTACAGTGTCATCAATAAAAGGCAAGGACGCATTGTTGATGGTGATATAACAGAGGGTTCAACATCTTGGAACATTACAGCCTATCTCCCTGTCATTGAGAGTATGAATTTTGCAAATGAGCTCCGCAAATCGGTAAGTTTTACTTTTCTTGATTTTTTTTTTTTTTTTTTTTTTTTTCGCTGTCTCCCGCGTTTGCGAGGTAGCACAAGGAAACAGACGAAAGAAATGGCCCAACCCACCCCCATACACATGTATATACATACGTCCACACATGCAAATATACATACCTACACAGCTTTCCATGGTTTACCCCAGACGCTTCACATGTCTTGATTCAATCCACTGACAGCACGTCAACCCCGGTATACCACATCACTCCAAATCACTCTATTCCTTGCCCTCCTTTCACCCTCCTGCATGTTCAGGCCCCAATCACACAAAATCTTTTTCACTCCATCTTTCCACCTCCAATTTGGTCTCCCTCTTCTCCTCATTCCCTCCACCTCCGACACATATATTCTCTTGGTCAATCTTTCCTCACTCATTCTCTCCATGTGCCCGAACCATTTCAAAACACCCTCTTCTGCTCTCTCAACCACGCTCTTTTTATTTCCACACATCTCTCTTACCCTTACGTTACTTACTCGATCAAACCACCTCACACCACATATTGTCCTCAAACATCTCATTTCCAGCACATCCATCCTCCTGCGCACAACTCTATTCATAGCCCACGCCTCGCAACCATACAACATTGTTGGAACCACTATTCATTCAAACATAGCCATTTTTGCTTTCCGAGATAATGTTCTCGACTTCCACACATTCTTCAAGGCTCCCAGAATTTTCGCCCCCTCCTCCACCCTATGATCCACTTTCGCTTCCATGGTTCCATCCGCTGCCAGATCCACTCCCAGATATCTAAAACACTTCACTTCCTCCAGTTTTTCTCCGTTCAAACTCACCTCCCAATTGACTTGACCCTCAACCCTACTGTACCTAATAACCTTGCTCTTATTCACATTTACTCTTAACTTTCTTCTTTCACACACTTTACCAAACTCAGTCACCAGCTTCTGCAGTTTCTCACATGAATCCGCCACCAGCGCTGTATCATCAGCGAACAACAACTGACTTACTTCCCAAGCTCTCTCATCCCCAACAGACTTCATACTTGCCCCTCTTTCCAAAACTCTTGCATTCACCTCCCTAACAACCCCATCCATAAACAAATTAAACAACCATGGAGACATCACACACCCCTGCCGCAAACCTACATTCACTGAGAACCAATCACTTTCCTCTCTTCCTACACGTACACATGCCCCACATCCTCGATAAAAACTTTTCACTGCTTCTAACAACTTGCCTCCCACACCATATATTCTTAATACCTTCCACAGAGCATCTCTATCAACTCTATCATATGCCTTCTCCAGATCCATAAATGCTACATACAAATCCATTTGCTTTTCTAAGTATTTCTCACATACATTCTTCAAAGCAAACACCTGATCCACACATCCTCTACCACTTCTGAAACCACACTGCTCTTCCCCAATCTGATGCTCTGTACATGCCTTCACCCTCTCAATCAATATCCTCCCATATAATTTACCAGGAATACTCAACAGACTTATACCTCTGTAATTTGAGCACTCACTCTTATCCCCTTTGCCTTTGTACAATGGCACTATGCACGCATTCCGCCAATCCTCAGGCACCTCACCATGAGTCATACATACATTAAATAACCTTACCAACCAGTCAACAATACAGTCACCCCCTTTTTTAATAAATTCCACTGCAATACCATCCAAACCTGCTGCCTTGCCGGCTTTCATCTTCCGCAAAGCTTTTACTACCTCTTCTCTGTTTACCAAATCATTTTCCCTAACCCTCTCACTTTGTACACCACCTCGACCAAAACACCCTATATCTGCCACTCTATCATCGAACACATTCAACAAACCTTCAAAATACTCACTCCATCTCCTTCTCACATCACCACTACTTGTTATCACCTCCCCATTTGCGCCCTTCACTGAAGTTCCCATTTGCTCCCTTGTCTTACGCACTTTATTTACCTCCTTCCAGAACATCTTTTTATTCTCCCTAAAATTTAATGATACTCTCTCACCCCAACTCTCATTTGCCCTTTTTTTCACCTCTTGCACCTTTCTCTTGACCTCCTGTCTCTTTCTTTTATACATCTCCCACTCAATTTCATTTTTTCCCTGCAAAAATCGTCCAAATGCCTCTCTCTTCTCTTTCACTAATACTCTTACTTCTTCATCCCACCACTCACTACCCTTTCTAATCAACCCACCTCCCACTCTTCTCATGCCACAAGCATCTTTTGTGCAATCCATCACTGATTCCCTAAATACATCCCATTCCTCCCCCACTCCCCTTACTTCCATTGTTCTCACCTTTTTCCATTCTGTACTCAGTCTCTCTTGGTACTTCCTTACACAAGTCTCCTTCCCAAGCTCACTTACTCTCACCACCCTCTTCACCCCAACATTCACTCTTCTTTTCTGAAAACCCATACAAATCTTCACCTTAGCCTCCACAAGATAATGATCAGACATCCCTCCAGTTGCACCTCTCAGCACATTAACATCCAAAAGTCTCTCTTTCGCGCGCCTGTCAATTAACACGTAATCCAATAACGCACTCTGGCCATCTCTCCTACTTACATAAGTATACTTATGTATATCTCGCTTTTTAAACCAGGTATTCCCAATCATCAGTCCTTTTTCAGCACATAAATCTACAAGCTCTTCACCATTTCCATTTACAACACTGAACACCCCATGTATACCAATTATTCCCTCAACTGCCACATTACTCACCTTTGCATTCAAATCACCCATCACTATAACCCAGTCTCGTGCATCAAAACCACTAACACACTCATTCAGCTGCTCCCAAAACACTTGCCTCTCATGATCTTTCTTCTCATGCCCAGGTGCATATGCACTAATAATCACCCACCTCTCTCCATCAACTTTCAGTTTTACCCATATCAATCGAGAATTTACTTTCTTACATTCTATCACATACTCCCACAACTCCTGTTTCAGGAGTATTGCTACTCCTTCCCTTGCTCTTGTCTTCTCACTAACCCCTGACTTTACTCCCAAGACATTCCCAAACCACTCTTCCCCTTTACCCTTGAGCTTCGTTTCACTCAGAGCCAAAACATCCAGGTTCCTTTCCTCAAACATACTACCTATCTCTCCTTTTTTCACATCTTGGTTACATCCACACACATTTAGGCACCCCAATCTGAGCCTTCGAGGAGGATGAGCACTCCCCGCGTGACTCCTTCTTCTGTTTCCCATTTTTAGAAAGTTAAAAAAATACAAGGAGGGGAGGATTTCTGGCCCCCCGCTCCCGTCCCCTCTAGTCGCTTTCTACGACACGCGAGGAATGCGTGGGAAGTATTCTTTCATCCCCAGGGATAGGTATGTATATTTGCGTGTGTGGACGTGTGTATGTACATGTGTATGGGGGGGGTTGGGCCATTTCTTTCGTCTGTTTCCTTGCGCTACCTCGCAAACGCGGGAGACAGCAACGAGGTAAAAAAAAAAAAAAAATATATATATATATATATATATATATATATATATATATATATATATATATATATATATATATATATATATATATACACACACACACACACACATACACATGCACATATACACACACACACACATACATATATGTTCTTATGTGCAACTTTACATTAAATGTATAAACTGGACTTGCAGGGTAGCATATCTTCTTTAGAGAATTAGGCAACTTTGGTCTTATCCAGCCTTTAGGGTTATAACTAGGGGCCCCCTGGTCAACAAAGGTAATTCTTAAACATGATGTTTTGTGGAATAGTTAGTGGGATTGATGTAAAGGTTGTGAAGTCAGGTATGTTTGATGGTTCAGAGAGCCACATGAAAGATTTGGGAATTTTGATGACAAGAGAACAATTGAAAATGATAACATATTCCATATTTCCTGCGTGTCATAGAAGGGGGGGGTCTGGAAACCCTCCCCTTCTTGTATTTCAATTTATAAAGAGGAAACAGAAGGAGCCAGGTGGGGAGTGCTCATCCTCCTCGAAGGCTCAGACTAGGGTGTCTGAATGTGTGGGAATGTAACCAAGATGAGAAGAGAGGAGAGATAAAAAGTATGTTTGAGGAAAGAAACCTGGATTTTCTGGCTCTGAGTGAAACAGAACTCAAGGGTAAACAAGAAGAATGGTTTGGAAATGTCATCGGAGTAAAGTCAGGATTTGATGAGAGGACAAGAGCTAAGGAAAAAGTAGCACTACTCCTGAAGGTAGAGTTGTGAAAGTGTGTTATAGAGTGTAAGGAAGTAAATTCTGTGTAGATGTGGGTAAAATTGGAAGTAGATGATGAGAGATGGGTGATTCTTGATGCTTCTGCACCTGCCCATGAGAAGGAAGATCATGAGAGGCAGGGAGCAACTCAGTGAATGTATCAGCAGTTTGGGAGTACAAGGCCAGGTATTAGCGATGGGTGATTTGAGTGCGAAGGTAAGCAGTGAGGCAGTTGAGCATATAATTGGTGCACGTGGGGTATTCAGTGTTATAAATGGAAATGGTGAGGAGCGCGTGGAGTTGTATGCTGAAAAAAGATTAATTGGGCATACCTGGTTTGAAAAGAGAGCTATACAAAAGTATACATATATAACTAGGAGAGGTAAACATGCATCATTAAAGATTAATTGATAAGTGCATTAAAGAGAGATTTCTGGATGTAAATGTGCTGAGAGGGGCAGCTGTTGGGATATCTGATCACTATCTTGTGGAGGCAAAGTTGAAGATTTTTAGAGGTTTTTGAAAAAGAGGAAACAGTGTCAAAAAGTGAGTGGTGAGAGTAAGTGAACTTGGAAAGGAGACTTGGTGAAGAAATACCAGGAGAGATTGAGTGTAGAATGTCAAAAGGTGAGAGCAAATGAAGTGAGGGGAGTGGTTGAGGAATGGGAGGTATTTGGGAAAGCAATGATGGCAAGTACAAAAGATGCATGTAGCATGTGAAATGTTGGAGGTGGGCAGATTAGGAAGAGTAGTGAGTGGTGGGATGAAGAAGTACAGTTGCTAGTGAAAGAGAACAGAGAGGTGTTTGGGCAGTACTTATAGGGAAGGGGTGCAAATGATTGGGAGATGGAAAGAGGAAGTGGCAGGAGGTCAAGACAAAAGCGTAAGAGCTGAAAAAAAGGGCAGTTTCCCCCAAAAAAAAAAAATTTTAAAATTTAATTTTTAAAATTTTAAAAAAAATTTTTAAAAAAAATTTTTTTTGGGGGTTTTTTTTATTTTTGGGGGAAAAAAAATTTTTTTAAAAAAAATTTTTTTTAATTTAAAGGGGGAAAAAAAAAAAAATTAATTTAACCCCGGGGTTTTTTAAAGGGCCAACCCCCCAAAAAACCCCCCCAAAAATTTTTTTTTAAAAACCCCCCTTTAATTTTTTTGGGAATGTTTTATTTGGTGTTTTTTTGGAATTTATGTTTTTTACATTGTTTTTGTGGGGGGGTTTTGGGGCCATTCTTTTGTCGTTCCATGGTTTACCCCAGACACTTCACATGCCCTGGTTCAATCCATTGACAGCATGTCAACCCCGGTATACCACATCGTTCCAATTCACTCTATTCCTTGCACCCCTTTCACCCTCCTTCATGTTCAGGCCCCGATCACTCAAAATCTTTTTCACTCCATCTTTCCACCTCCAATTTGGTCTCCCACTTCTTGTTTCCTCCACCTCTGATACATATATCCTCTTGGTCAGTCTTTCCTCACTCATTCTCTCCATGTGACCAAACCATTTCAAAACACCCTCTTCTGCTCTCTCAACCATACTCTTTTTATTACCACACATCACTCTTACCCTATTATTACTTACTCGATCAAACCACATCACACCACATATTGTCCTCAAACATATCATTTCCAGCACATCCACCCTCCTCTGCACAACTCTATCCATAGCCCATGCCTCGCAACCACATAACATTGTTGGAACCACTATTCCTTCAAACATACCCATTTTTGCTTTCCAAGATAATGTTCTCAACTTCCACACATTCTTCAACGCTCCCAGAATTTTCACCCCCTCCCCCACCCTACAATTCTCTTCCGCTTCCATGGTTCCATCTGCTGCCAAATCCACTCTCAGATATCTAAAACACTTCACTTCCTCCAGTTTTTCTCCATTCAAACTTACCCCTCAATCAACTTGACCCTCAACCCTACTGTACCTAATAACCTTGCTCTTATTCACATTTACTCTCAGCTTTCTTCTTTCACTCACTTTACCAAACTCAGTCACCAGCTTCTGCAGTTTCTCACATGAATCAGCCACCAGTGCTGTATCATCAGCGAACAGTAACTGACTCACTTCCCAAGCTCTCTCGTCCACAACAGACTGCATACTTGCCCCTCTTTCCAAAACTCTTGCATTCACCTCCCCAACAACCCCATCCATAAACAAATCAAACAACCATGGAGACATCACACACCCCAGCCACAAATCTACATTCACTGAGAACCAATCAAAACTATATGTACATTCTTTTTTACTAACACCCATTGTTTAAGGATTAATTGAAATATTTTGGAATGATTGTGTAAGTGCTACTCTCTCTTGAATGTGAAAAATGTAATTGATAATGAAAAAAATTGTAATTCAGAAGAATATTGTTGTTTGTTCCTTTTTTGTGTTGAATATCATTAAGTTATATGAAGTACATATGTATCCTCCTCCATTATAAATGATGTATTTTTTCTTTACATAAACTGGGTAAATGGGCACTGCTGATGCTGTGTATTATCTATCACATAACAGATTTATATGTAGTGCTGCCTTTAGGTCAGATCCTTTAATTTGATAGGACACAGAATTTTATGCTATTCATTAAACTTTGTTGCAGGTGGATAAATCTGACCCTCTGGGCATGGTGGAAGTGAATGGTCGTTTAGGAAAACTACGCTGCAGAGCTGTACCTTTGCCTGATGCTGTCACAAAACTCCTTATACAACATGAAGCATTGTTACAGCTTGTTTCTAAGGCTGGTGCTGTAGTCACTGATATACCTAATGTCCAGGAAGATGTAGACAGTGAAGTGGATGAGAATGGTATTTCAAGACAGGAGGATGGAAAACAATCATTTTTGCAGGTGGCTGCTTTAAGCAAAGCTTTGGAAAATCGTCAGAAATTGAACCAAGAAACTTTTAAAGCAATAACAGATGTAAAGATGCTCCTAGATAAGGCATTTAAAGCTGCTGATCAGAAATGGGAGAATGCTGTTGATGAAATTTGGAGTTTTGGACCAAATGGTTGTGGACCAAACATCTTGTTAAATCGTATCCAGTCATACCCTCGACCTTCGTTATGGGAGAAGGCAACTTTAATAGACTCTCCTTTGGCTACTTACGACACAAATTTTGTGACTGGATTTCAGATAGCTACTGCAGCTGGTCCACTATGTGAGGAACCATTAATGGGTGTGTGTTTCATTATTGAAGACTGGAGTTTAGCACCGACACCAAATAATGGGGAGGAACAGTTACCTTCCCTTGGCATCTCATCAGGACAGATTATTTCCCTTTCAAAAGACACACTCAGAAAAGCTTTTGAGCAACAGTGTCAAAGACTAGTTTGTGCCATGTATTCATGTGTGATCAGTGTGACATCAGAAGTAGTGGGAAAGATGTACAGTGTCATCAATAAAAGGCAAGGACGCATTGTTGATGGTGATATAACAGAGGGTTCAACATCTTGGAACGTTACAGCCTATCTCCCTGTCATTGAGAGTATGAATTTTGCAAATGAGCTCCGCAAATCGGTAAGTTTTACTTTTCTTGATTTTTTTTTTTTTTTTTTTTTTTTTTCGCTGTCTCCCGCGTTTGCGAGGTAGCACAAGGAAACAGACGAAAGAAATGGCCCAACCCACCCCCATACACATGTATATACATACGTCCACACATGCAAATATACATACCTACACAGCTTTCCATGGTTTACCCCAGACGCTTCACATGTCTTGATTCAATCCACTGACAGCACGTCAACCCCGGTATACCACATCACTCCAAATCACTCTATTCCTTGCCCTCCTTTCACCCTCCTGCATGTTCAGGCCCCAATCACACAAAATCTTTTTCACTCCATCTTTCCACCTCCAATTTGGTCTCCCTCTTCTCCTCATTCCCTCCACCTCCGACACATATATTCTCTTGGTCAATCTTTCCTCACTCATTCTCTCCATGTGCCCGAACCATTTCAAAACACCCTCTTCTGCTCTCTCAACCACGCTCTTTTTATTTCCACACATCTCTCTTACCCTTACGTTACTTACTCGATCAAACCACCTCACACCACATATTGTCCTCAAACATCTCATTTCCAGCACATCCATCCTCCTGCGCACAACTCTATTCATAGCCCACGCCTCGCAACCATACAACATTGTTGGAACCACTATTCATTCAAACATAGCCATTTTTGCTTTCCGAGATAATGTTCTCGACTTCCACACATTCTTCAAGGCTCCCAGAATTTTCGCCCCCTCCTCCACCCTATGATCCACTTTCGCTTCCATGGTTCCATCCGCTGCCAGATCCACTCCCAGATATCTAAAACACTTCACTTCCTCCAGTTTTTCTCCGTTCAAACTCACCTCCCAATTGACTTGACCCTCAACCCTACTGTACCTAATAACCTTGCTCTTATTCACATTTACTCTTAACTTTCTTCTTTCACACACTTTACCAAACTCAGTCACCAGCTTCTGCAGTTTCTCACATGAATCCGCCACCAGCGCTGTATCATCAGCGAACAACAACTGACTTACTTCCCAAGCTCTCTCATCCCCAACAGACTTCATACTTGCCCCTCTTTCCAAAACTCTTGCATTCACCTCCCTAACAACCCCATCCATAAACAAATTAAACAACCATGGAGACATCACACACCCCTGCCGCAAACCTACATTCACTGAGAACCAATCACTTTCCTCTCTTCCTACACGTACACATGCCCCACATCCTCGATAAAAACTTTTCACTGCTTCTAACAACTTGCCTCCCACACCATATATTCTTAATACCTTCCACAGAGCATCTCTATCAACTCTATCATATGCCTTCTCCAGATCCATAAATGCTACATACAAATCCATTTGCTTTTCTAAGTATTTCTCACATACATTCTTCAAAGCAAACACCTGATCCACACATCCTCTACCACTTCTGAAACCACACTGCTCTTCCCCAATCTGATGCTCTGTACATGCCTTCACCCTCTCAATCAATATCCTCCCATATAATTTACCAGGAATACTCAACAGACTTATACCTCTGTAATTTGAGCACTCACTCTTATCCCCTTTGCCTTTGTACAATGGCACTATGCACGCATTCCGCCAATCCTGAGGCACCTCACCATGAGTCATACATACATTAAATAACCTTACCAACCAGTCAACAATACAGTCACCCCCTTTTTTAATAAATTCCACTGCAATACCATCCAAACCTGCTGCCTTGCCGGCTTTCATCTTCCGCAAAGCTTTTACTACCTCTTCTCTGTTTACCAAATCATTTTCCCTAACCCTCTCACTTTGTACACCACCTCGACCAAAACACCCTATATCTGCCACTCTATCATCGAACACATTCAACAAACCTTCAAAATACTCACTCCATCTCCTTCTCACATCACCACTACTTGTTATCACCTCCCCATTTGCGCCCTTCACTGAAGTTCCCATTTGCTCCCTTGTCTTACGCACTTTATTTACCTCCTTCCAGAACATCTTTTTATTCTCCCTAAAATTTAATGATACTCTCTCACCCCAACTCTCATTTGCCCTTTTTTTCACCTCTTGCACCTTTCTCTTGACCTCCTGTCTCTTTCTTTTATACATCTCCCACTCAATTTCATTTTTTCCCTGCAAAAATCGTCCAAATGCCTCTCTCTTCTCTTTCACTAATACTCTTACTTCTTCATCCCACCACTCACTACCCTTTCTAATCAACCCACCTCCCACTCTTCTCATGCCACAAGCATCTTTTGTGCAATCCATCACTGATTCCCTAAATACATCCCATTCCTCCCCCACTCCCCTTACTTCCATTGTTCTCACCTTTTTCCATTCTGTACTCAGTCTCTCTTGGTACTTCCTTACACAAGTCTCCTTCCCAAGCTCACTTACTCTCACCACCCTCTTCACCCCAACATTCACTCTTCTTTTCTGAAAACCCATACAAATCTTCACCTTAGCCTCCACAAGATAATGATCAGACATCCCTCCAGTTGCACCTCTCAGCACATTAACATCCAAAAGTCTCTCTTTCGCGCGCCTGTCAATTGAACACGTAATCCAATAACGCACTCTGGCCATCTCTCCTACTTACATAAGTATACTTATGTATATCTCGCTTTTTAAACCAGGTATTCCCAATCATCAGTCCTTTTTCAGCACATAAATCTACAAGCTCTTCACCATTTCCATTTACAACACTGAACACCCCATGTATACCAATTATTCCCTCAACTGCCACATTACTCACCTTTGCATTCAAATCACCCATCACTATAACCCAGGTCTCGTGCATCAAAACCACTAACACACTCATTCAGCTGCTCCCAAAACACTTGCCTCTCATGATCTTTCTTCTCATGCCCAGGTGCATATGCACTAATAATCACCCACCTCTCTCCATCAACTTTCAGTTTTACCCATATCAATCGAGAATTTACTTTCTTACATTCTATCACATACTCCCACAACTCCTGTTTCAGGAGTATTGCTACTCCTTCCCTTGCTCTTGTCTTCTCACTAACCCCTGACTTTACTCCCAAGACATTCCCAAACCACTCTTCCCCTTTACCCTTGAGCTTCGTTTCACTCAGAGCCAAAACATCCAGGTTCCTTTCCTCAAACATACTACCTATCTCTCCTTTTTTCACATCTTGGTTACATCCACACACATTTAGGCACCCCAATCTGAGCCTTCGAGGAGGATGAGCACTCCCCGCGTGACTCCTTCTTCTGTTTCCCATTTTTAGAAAGTTAAAAAAATACAAGGAGGGGAGGATTTCTGGCCCCCCGCTCCCGTCCCCTCTAGTCGCTTTCTACGACACGCGAGGAATGCGTGGGAAGTATTCTTTCACCCCTATTCTTTCATCCCCAGGGATAGGTATGTATATTTGCGTGTGTGGACGTGTGTATGTACATGTGTATGGGGGGGTTGGGCCATTTCTTTCGTCTGTTTCCTTGCGCTACCTCGCAAACGCGGGAGACAGCGACGAGGTAAAAAAAAATATATATATATATATATATATATATATATATATATATATATATATATATATATATATATATATATATACACACACACACACACACATACACATGCACATATACACACACACACACATACATATATGTTCTTATGTGCAACTTTACATTAAATGTATAAACTGGACTTGCAGGGTAGCATATCTTCTTTAGAGAATTAGGCAACTTTGGTCTTATCCAGCCTTTAGGGTTATAACTAGGGGCCCCCTGGTCAACAAAGGTAATTCTTAAACATGATGTTTTGTGGAATAGTTAGTGGGATTGATGTAAAGGTTGTGAAGTCAGGTATGTTTGATGGTTCAGAGAGCCACATGAAAGATTTGGGAATTTTGATGACAAGAGAACAATTGAAAATGATAACATATTCCATATTTCCTGCGTGTCATAGAAGGGGGGGGTCTGGAAACCCTCCCCTTCTTGTATTTCAATTTATAAAGAGGAAACAGAAGGAGCCAGGTGGGGAGTGCTCATCCTCCTCGAAGGCTCAGACTAGGGTGTCTGAATGTGTGGGAATGTAACCAAGATGAGAAGAGAGGAGAGATAAAAAGTATGTTTGAGGAAAGAAACCTGGATTTTCTGGCTCTGAGTGAAACAGAACTCAAGGGTAAACAAGAAGAATGGTTTGGAAATGTCATCGGAGTAAAGTCAGGATTTGATGAGAGGACAAGAGCTAAGGAAAAAGTAGCACTACTCCTGAAGGTAGAGTTGTGAAAGTGTGTTATAGAGTGTAAGGAAGTAAATTCTGTGTAGATGTGGGTAAAATTGGAAGTAGATGATGAGAGATGGGTGATTCTTGATGCTTCTGCACCTGCCCATGAGAAGGAAGATCATGAGAGGCAGGGAGCAACTCAGTGAATGTATCAGCAGTTTGGGAGTACAAGGCCAGGTATTAGCGATGGGTGATTTGAGTGCGAAGGTAAGCAGTGAGGCAGTTGAGCATATAATTGGTGCACGTGGGGTATTCAGTGTTATAAATGGAAATGGTGAGGAGCGCGTGGAGTTGTATGCTGAAAAAAGATTAATTGGGCATACCTGGTTTGAAAAGAGAGCTATACAAAAGTATACATATATAACTAGGAGAGGTAAACATGCATCATTAAAGATTAATTGATAAGTGCATTAAAGAGAGATTTCTGGATGTAAATGTGCTGAGAGGGGCAGCTGTTGGGATATCTGATCACTATCTTGTGGAGGCAAAGTTGAAGATTTTTAGAGGTTTTTGAAAAAGAGGAAACAGTGTCAAAAAGTGAGTGGTGAGAGTAAGTGAACTTGGAAAGGAGACTTGGTGAAGAAATACCAGGAGAGATTGAGTGTAGAATGTCAAAAGGTGAGAGCAAATGAAGTGAGGGGAGTGGTTGAGGAATGGGAGGTATTTGGGAAAGCAATGATGGCAAGTACAAAAGATGCATGTAGCATGTGAAATGTTGGAGGTGGGCAGATTAGGAAGAGTAGTGAGTGGTGGGATGAAGAAGTACAGTTGCTAGTGAAAGAGAACAGAGAGGTGTTTGGGCAGTACTTATAGGGAAGGGGTGCAAATGATTGGGAGATGGAAAGAGGAAGTGGCAGGAGGTCAAGACAAAAGCGTAAGAGCTGAAAAAAAGGGCAGAAGAGAGTTAAGTTAGGGTGAGAGAGTATCATTAAACTTTAGGGAGAATATAAAAGATGTTTTGGAAAGAGGTAAATAATGTGTGAAAGACAAGAGAACAACAAATGGGAACAGTGAAGAGGGCAAAGGGGGAAGGGACAACAGGTAGTGATGATGTGAGGAAGAGATGGAGTGAGTGTTTTGAATGATTGTTAAACGCATTTGATGATAGAGTGGTAGATGGTATGCAAGGCTGGAGATTCATAGAGAGTGGTTTGGTGAAGATCGAAGAGGAAGAGGAAGATGAAATCTGGCAATGCAGTGGGATTGGTTGGTATTGCAGTTGAATTTATTAGGAAGGGGTTGACTGCGTTGTTGATTGGTTGGTAAAGATATTTAATGTAGCCATCATCATGGCTACTGATTAAGCACTAAGTTCCCCAATCATGACTCCACAGTAAAGATTGATAAAACAATACTTATATCATTTATTTCATTTTTTGCAAAATATTTTTTTATTTTGAAAACAAGAAATATGTAAGTATTAAAAGGAAAAATTAAACTAATCATTTTGTGTATTCTCAAATCTGCAGAAGCCCACGTCTTCACCATCACTTTTGTCATCGTTCCATTACCTAAGGTGTTGTCTTCCTAGCTTCTTACATAACTGCTTCTATTTTCATAAAGATCATCTCAGTACTATGCATTGCATTACTAATTCCACATTTCTTGAAAGCATTTGCAACTACAGGTACACCACCAATTTTCTGGCACTCTTGGTTCCAAAGCCTTGCTGGATTAACCATTTTGCCAGACCAACCGGGGTCACGTAATAATAATTCATCAATGCACCTCTAACCCACTAATTGTACATTTCCATGTGTCTAAAGTATACCATGGACTGCTAGAGATTTAAATTAAACCAATATTAAATGTTTGAGCACCCTAAGATGGTAAGTCTGTCCTTAAATTGTTTGAATCCTGTGGGGTCTTCTTCGTCTTCTGTTGCTAATTTTTTCCTAAGTGTGCATCGCCAGAATAATGCAGTTTCGTCCTCATTATACACCTACCCAGGACTGAGGTGCTCATCAGCTACGAGTTTTGCAAAGTCGTCCATGTACTCAGCAGCTCCTTCATGGTTTGCAGACTGCTTTTCTCTGCACACTTTATTCATGGAAATTCCATGGCACTTCTTGAATCTGCGAAGCCATCCTTCACTATTGTCATGCTCATGTTGTAATTTAAGTTCTATATGGAACAACTTAGCCTGGTCCATTATCATGCTACCTGACAAGTCCACTCCATCACTCTGATGCTGTCGAAATCATTCCATCATCACTTGATCATGCTTAGTACTCGTACCATCTTTCATAGTTTTCTAATCATCATTTGCTTCTTGGAATCGCTGTCTGCATAGAATTTCAATATTTTCTCTCTTTGCTTCTTTATATCATAAACAATTGATGAACCAATACTATAGATGTCACACAGCTTATGCACCGAAACACCACTTCATTTTTTTCAACAGTTCTACTTTATCTTTGACACCACGACTGACACTCCCATAAGCAAAATGAGCTAAGAATCTCACAGAATTGTGGTATCACCACCAAGTAGAGTGTAAAGAACGTAAATAAGTGTGCCCTACACACAATGCCATCTGTGGCCACCCAGTAAACTAGTCTGGTGGCCACGGTAATTTCAAGCTCCCTCACGTAATTTTGTCAGGGCTAAAGGAGGTGCTGTACCATCAGTTGTGGAAATTCAGTGGTGTACCTGTATTTCACTTTTGATTGCACACCGCAACTTTTGACACTTGCAAAATATCCAGCCTTCTTCATTTTTCCTGTTGGTGGTCAAATTGTAGTCTTAAGTTGCCATGCACTTTCTTCACTCGTCTCTCATGAATCTACTAACAGGTTTATTAAAGGAGATATTGAAAGGTTGGAGCTCTCACCAATATTGACAGATTGAAATTGTCACGTGTGGTGAAACTGTCACACCCACCCACCCACTTTTACCCTTTTCATAGAGGGTGCATTCGTTAGATGACAACTGTGTAACCAAAACAGTCACTTGGTTTTTTTTTTTTATATACTTTGTCGCTGTCTCCCGCGTTTGCGAGGTAGCGCAAGGAAACAGACGAAAGAAATGGCCCAACCCCCCCATACACATGTATACACATACGTCCACACACGCAAATATACATACCTACACAGCTTTCCATGGTTTACCCCAGACGCTTCACATGCCTTGATTCAATCCACTGACAGCACGTCAACCCCGGTATACCACATCGCTCCAATTCACTCTATTCCTTGCCCTCCTTTCACCCTCCTGCATGTTCAGGCCCCGATCACACAAAATCTTTTTCACTCCATCTTTCCACCTCCAATTTGGTCTCCCTCTTCTCCTCGTTCCCTCCACCTCCGACACATATATCCTCTTGGTCAATCTTTCCTCACTTATTCTCTCCATGTGCCCAAACCATTTCAAAACACCCTCTTCTGCTCTCTCAACCACGCTCTTTTTATTTCCACACATCTCTCTTACCCTTACGTTACTTACTCAATCAAACCACCTCACACCACACATTGTCCTCAAACATCTCATTTCCAGCACATCCATCCTCCTGCGCACAACTCTATCCATAGCCCACGCCTCGCAACCATACAACATTGTTGGAACCACTATTCCTTCAAACATACCCATTTTTGCTTTCCGAGATAATGTTCTCGACTTCCACACATTCTTCAAGGCTCCCAGAATTTTCGCCCCCTCCCCCACCCTATGATCCACTTCCGCTTCCATGGTTCCATCCGCTGCCAGATCCACTCCCAGATATCTAAAACACTTCACTTCCTCCAGTTTTTCTCCATTCAAACTCACCTCCCAATTGACTTGACCCTCAACCCTACTATACCTAATAACCTTGCTCTTATTCACATTTACTCTTAGCTTTCTTCTTCCACACACTTTACCAAACTCAGTCACCAGCTTCTGCAGTTTCTCACATGAATCAGCCACCAGCGCTGTATCATCAGCGAACAACAACTGACTCACTTCCCAAGCTCTCTCATCCCCAACAGACTTCATACTTGCCCCTCTTTCCAAAACTCTTGCATTCACCTCCCTAACAACCCCATCCATAAACAAATTAAACAACCATGGAGACATCACACACCCCTGCCGCAAACCTACATTCACTGAGAACCAATCACTTTCCTCTCTTCCTACACGTACACATGCCTTACATCCTCGATAAAAACTTTTCACTGCTTCTAACAACTTGCCTCCCACACCATATATTCTTAATACCTTCCACAGAGCATCTCTATCAACTCTTATCATATGCCTTCTCCAGATCCATAAATGCTACATACAAATCCATTTGCTTTTCTAAGTATTTCTCACATACATTCTTCAAAGCAAACACCTGATCCACACATCCTCTACCACTTCTGAAACCACACTGCTCTTCCCCAATCTGATGCTCTGTACATGCCTTCACCCTCTCAATCAATACCCTCCCATATAATTTACCAGGAATACTCAACCAACTTATACCTCTGTAATTTGAGCACTCACTCTTATCCCCTTTGCCTTTGTACAATGGCACTATGCACGCATTCCGCCAATCCTCAGGCACCTCACCATGAGTCATACATACATTAAATAACCTTACCAACCAGTCAACAATACAGTCACCCCCTTTTTTAATAAATTCCACTGCAATACCATCCAAACCTGCTGCCTTGCCGGCTTTCATCTTCCGCAAAGCTTTTACTACCTCTTCTCTGTTTACCAAATCATTTTCCCTAACCCTCTCACTTTGCATACCACCTCGACCAAAACACCCTATATCTGCCACTCTATCATCAAACACATTCAACAAACCTTCAAAATACTCACTCCATCTCCTTCTCACATCACCACTACTTGTTATCACCTCCCCATTTGCGCCCTTCATTGAAGTTCCCATTTGCTCCCTTGTCTTACGCAGTTTATTTACCTCCTTCCAGAACATCTTTTTATTCTCCCTAAAATTTAATGATACTCTCTCACCCCAACTCTCATTTGCCCTTTTTTTCACCTCTTGCACCTTTCTCTTGACCTCCTGTCTCTTTCTTTTATACATCTCCCACTCAATTGCATTTTTTCCCTGCAAAAATCGTCCAAATGCCTCTCTCTTCTCTTTCACTAATACTCTTACTTCTTCATCCCACCACTCACTACCCTTTCTAATCAACCCACCTCCCACTCTTCTCATGCCACAAGCATCTTTTGCGCAATCCATCACTGATTCCCTAAATACATCCCATTCCTCCCCCACTCCCCTTACTTCCATTGTTCTCACCTTTTTCCACTTGGTTATTGCTACAATAAGTTCCCTGACCTTTCCCGTGATTCTTAATATGTGCATTTTGGTTGATAGTATAATGGAAAATGGTTAGGCAAAGCAAAATATAAGGCAAGAGTGCTAATGAGGACTAGGAAATTGCCTTTAGACCACTTACTTATGGTAGACTCCTGATACATTTCCTTCTGCCCTTAAAGATGTAGCTTTATTTTTGAAGGTTTTCACAAGGAAAAAGTACATCATGGAAAAAGTACATCATGTTAATTGTAAAGTATGTGTCATGATTTGAAGGGAGAAAAGGTTGATTCTTAAACAGCTCAACTGCTCTTAAGAGACTACCTGTGCACAAACTATAAAACCAGAACAACAATTTTTAAATTACGGATCATATGTATATTATAGCAAAACCCAGACATACTTCAGCATATTGGCCTTTAGCTTTAACCAGACCCTTCAGACTCCATTGGACTAAGGTTGGGATCTAACTGAAATTTTGAAAAAGTTCATTATATTACAAATTTAGTTTAGAATGATAGACTTACTGGACTGAGTTTGGGACTCAATGTAGGATACTTGGCATCAGAACATTTGATGCCTGTTGTACATCAACTTTTTGCATTTTTTCTTCATTTTATTGACGGACAATGTTTTTTCTTTTTTTCTTTATATGGAATGCTGTAGTCACGAACAGAAGCCCACATCAAAGCTGGGCCTTTATTGAAATAAAGAGAATTATGAATTAGAAAAAGAAAAGACAGGGGAACGTATTTATGAATTTTTGAGAAAGTGAAACTCCTGTCTTTTGAAATGTACTAGGTCATAGTTACTGGAAAAGACATGAGAGGGCTAGAGAGTTCCAGAGCTTTAACATGCAGGGAAAACAGGTATCAAAATGGCCCACCTATGAGTTGCTGATGGCCACACAATAATCATGTGATATAGCAGCTTGCTGAGTATTGCATGGTCTAGCTAATGGTGTGGTTACACAAGCTTCCAGCTCTCAGGAGCAAAATCCAAAGTAATACCAATAGAAGAGGGAAAGTGAACCAACATTGCAACACAGCAAGGGGTTCAAGTTTGGAAGTTAGTCTGAGACAGTTTATAAGGCAGATTCCTTTTGACTCTGTCAAGCAAGGATGCAGAGCTAGAACCACCCCAAATGTGAGAGCAGTATTCCATACAAGGGTGAATCAGTCCCTCATATAGTTTCACAATAATTTACTGTAATATTATCTTTTGTGCCTTTACACCTACAAAGATAATTTAAATAGAAATTTCAAGATAAAACAGGACAAGGCTTATTCACAGCCTGCCAGTCTGAGATAAGCACCCTGGTTGACACCAAAACAAACTTGGTGGCCACACTCTCACTCATTGTGGCATTTTCATGCTACAAAGGCCCATCTTTTCACGTCACATTATGGCAAATAAGAGTTCTGTCAGTGTTGCATTTGCTAAGAGATGTAAGACACCCATTGCTCAAAATGACTAAGCATCATGAATGTGGGGAGAGTAGCTTGCATCTTATGCAAGCCCCATTTCAGACCAAGAGGTGATTCAGGTGATCCTGAAGCTATTTCCTTCTGATTTATATTAGTCATTGCTGTTCCCTGAACCCTTCCAGCCTCAAAGGATGAAGGAAGGTTTCCATCACATGTTCTAATATTTCACTTAAGAACATTCCTTAGAAAAATATGGGATGTAACAGAATTTAGCTTCCAGTGGACCAGCCTTACCTCGATTAGTCTGTTGGAATAGGGGTTGACCGTATTCACCGGTAAACTATAGAATATTAGTATACTTTCCTCTATAATGGTATGGTATGGTTTTGAATGGACTGCTTTGAGCCAAGTGGATAACGAGTGTATGATAATTGTTTATTTTCAAGTGAAATTTCACGTATATATACTATACCCTTATATACACACATTGTATTATTTTCAGGCATATATTAACACTGTATAAACTATGGACGTCTTTGATGTCACTGTTGGTGTTGCTGACCTTAATGTTACTAAGGGTCACGTTTATATAGGTTTGAGTCCTGGTTGTGACAGTTGTTGCAGTCAACCCAGCTGTTCATCCACACTTATAGTGCTAGTCAATGAATTGAGCACCAGGCAGAAAAAAGTAGTGTGATAGGGCCCGTGCCAGTATTTTTCGCCCATTTGTATCATACCCCCGAAACATGACTCTGAAATGGCAAAAAATACTGGGGCAGCTCATGCATGGTGGTTGGGGAGAGAGAGAGAGAGAGAGGAGGGGGTTAGTAATGTGGTGGAGGTCAGTCTGCCTGGAGCTATTGTGGTGGATGGATGTTTTTTCTGTTGTCCCTGTCATCTGCTTTTTTACTTACCCATGTGTGCTTTGCAGTGGGTTTATGCTGCAATGCTTAGCCCTAAGGACTTGTCTGAAGAGGTTATTGCTGCTATTGTGTCCTTTTACAAGGCAGGGAAGTGCAATAAAGAAGTAGCTGAAGCTACAGGGCTGGCAGTATGAAGTGTGTAAAGATGGATGAAGCACTTCAATGACAATGGTGGCATTGATATTCCTACCCAGAATAAACAACCTGGATGACCTCATATCACTTCCCAATGCTTTCTGAAGATTATCCAACATTAGATAGACAAGAATCCATGTATTTCAGCATGATACTTAAAGGAAGACAATCCTAGGTTGCTTTGTCATGTGTCTATCTACTATTCGTAGCCGGCTTCATGATGGCTTGAAAGTCAAGAGGTGTATGTCTCGCAAGAAACAGCTTCTGACAGACAACCAGCGCAAGAATAGACTTGCATTTGCCAAGAAATATTTGCAGTGGAATGTCAAAAGTGGAAGAAAGTGTTGTGGTATGGTGAGGCTACATTTGATGTTACTGGCAGGCATAGAGGCAAAGTGTACTGGAGGCCAGGTAGTGACCCATACAACCCTTAGTACATTCAAGTAACTGTAAAATTTTCGGCCTCGCTTATGATTTGGGGGCTTTTTGCTGTAATGGTGTTGGAGGTCCTGTGTATTTACCTAGAAATGTGACTACGACTCAGAATCGATACCTGGAGCTGTTGTGTGATGAATTACCTGACTGTTTTGAGAAGTCTGGTCATGATATTTTTATGCAAGATGGTGCACCATGCAACACTGCTGAATGAATACATGACTGGTTTGCTTTTTGTGGTGTGAAAAACATTCAGGACTGGCCAGGTAACTCACCTGACTTTAACCCTATTGAGAACTTTGTGGTCGATTATGAAGTCACAGTTGTGTGGGTGGGATACATCCAGTATTCCTAAGCTCCAGGCCACCATCATGGATATTTAGGACAACCTTGACCGTACATACCTTCAGCATCTTGCAGCATGTGTTCCCAAGTGCCTTCAGGATTGTATTAACACCAAGGGGCATCATACAAAGTACTAAAGGTGGATAGGGTACCTGGTTTTTTGTTTATTTTTGTGATATTTTCATATGTTGCATCACACTGTAAGTAGGGCATGCCAGTTTTTTCTGCCGGGACCATATATGGAAAGGTATGTGGGTACCTGGTTGTAGATAAGGAGCTGTGGTTTTTGTGTATTGCATATCACAATTATATAGTGGATGTAAGCCAATGTGGCCTTTCTTTGTCTGCTACTTTTAGGCCCTTGCTAATGCAGGGTTACTTTGTACCCCAGGAGTCCCTTCAATCTTTACAAGGCTATTGGAGCACTCATGAAGCCCATCATGTCCATTGGTCAGGACCACAGGTTGTAAAGTGTTCTGATGTTGTGCATACACCTATGTGCAGAAAGTGCGGGTCTGTTGAGTGGTAAGTGCTTGGTGTCTTAGTTGTAGTTGCATCTTAGACATGAAGGGTTTTGGTATATGTTGGTGGTGTATACACTGCTCTATTGATGGGTAATGTCTAGAGTGTAAGTGAGAGAGTATGACTCATGTTTGTATGGGGAGTTTAATTTTTGATGGGTATGTTTTGTAGATTGGAATATAAAACTGAGTTAAGAGATTAGTTGTTTTGTGCTTGCTGGCATATTTCAGCGTGTATGTGTTTTTCAGTGTTATATTAGTTAGGGGATGGGGATCTGTGAGAATAGGTTTCTGAACTGTGAGGCAGGGTTAAGTTTTTGATTTGTACTTGGAGGAAGTGGGTGCCAGGCATGTTGAAGTTGTTCTGTACTGTACTGTACTGTATTATTGTAAAGGTGTTGAGTGTTTGTGGTTGCTCCCTAGCCAGTGATTGCTCTGAGTGCTCTGTTTTGTATGGTTTACAGTTAGTCATTTTTGCTTTCAAGAGGATGGAAGACCAGGCCTGGTTTAAAGTGGAGCGAATGAATAGTTTGTATAAGATGTTGAAGGATTCTTTTTCTCGTCCAAATCTGGTGCCTGTTACTGTTATTGTGTTTTCCCCCAGTCACAGACAAAAGTCCCTAGAGAGAGGATTATGAAAGGAAAATGTAGAGATGGGAAAGTGCTAACAAATTTTGGAGGAAGTGAAAAACCTGTCTTTCAAAATGTGCCAGATTATAGTTATTGGGAAAGACATAAGAAGGTAGAGAGTTCCAAAGCTTCAATTTGTAGGGAAAGAGACACTTATCAAAAATAGCTCACCCTTGTGTTGCCAACAATCACACAGTAATCATGCAATGCAAAAGCAAGTCTAGCAAGTGGTGGGGGGCACACAAGCAGCCAGCTTTCGGGAGCAAAGTCATACCTATAGAATAGGGAAAGCAACCAACATTGCGGAGTAGGGTAAGTAGGTCAAGGTTGAAAGTTAGCCTGGGAGACTTTATGAGTCGGACCGCTTTCGACTCAACACTGTCGAATAAGGATGCAGAGCTAGAACCACTTCAGATGTGAGAGAAATAGTCCATACAGAGATGAATCAATCCTTTATATAAATGGAGTGGCTGTTCATAAGAAAAGAAATGAAAAGAAAAAGTTTGTGTTGCTTTTGTATTTATGCCATTGGTGTTAGTAGTGAATTTTGTATGTGTCATACGTGATGCCTCAAGTGGTTAGTGTTTTGTTCCATGGGAGGGACTATCCATTCAGTGTGACTGAAGAGTGTTAGCTGGATTCGTTTCTGTCACAGGTTAAAAGAGGAGCTGAAGACTTCTTTGGAGATGCAGATGCTCTGTTCTGGGTGAGTCATTGTTCATATTGTGTGCACATTATGAAGTCCCTGGTAATAAGGAGACATTAAAAGCAGAGAACATCAGTGTGGATTGACTGATGGGGTAGCACTGCTTCACAACCAGGATATCCACAATTTTAGGTCAGATAAGTAAGAGGAAGAAAGTCAAATGAAGACAGAAGTAGCTAAAGAAACATCCCATTCCATAAGACAAGAAAAAAGAGCAAGCATCAGAATGTTACAGTATGAATTTAAAGAACACAAGCATTCTGTGGAAGGAAACAGGACATCATTTATATCAGTGTTGCCAAGAAAATGGGTTTTGTCCTTGTGCAGTTGTGTAGCAGTGGAGATGGGAATAAAAATCTTCATCTAACTTCACAAATCATCCTCATGGATAAAGTTAAAAGTAAAGCATATTTTGTAGAAGCTCTTAATAACTTAATCTCAGTGAACACAAGTTGTAGGTATGAGAGTATAAGGCTAATGTACTCAATAGGAATGTAGTACAAAAAAAAAAGATTGACCAAATTTTACAGTTAAAGAATACACCATTACCTTTGTGTTGTTCAACTACACAGCATAGAATTTTTTTTGTTATGGCATTTCTCATTATCATGAAGTGTACTTGACTTTTTCTTATATTTACAGACTTCAGGGGAAGCAGTGCCACAGCTGGTGTTTTCCCATTGGGAAGTTCTAGATATTGATCCATTCTGGGAGCCTCAGACCACTGAAGAACTTATGCACTGGGGTGAAAAATCTGATAGTGGTAATGTTCCACGGAAGTATATCAATGCTGTCAGAAAAAGAAAAGGACTTGCTGTAGATGAAAAAATTGTTGAGTTTGCTGAAAAACAACGTACGCTCAAGAAATAAATAGTCCATGGAGATTTAATGAGCCTTATTCTACTTATATATTAGAACTATATTTTGTAAATCTTTATCATTTATAGGTTTAAGCACAGTATTGTACTTTGTAAATAGGTAAATCCTTGTTCATTATGGGTCTACTAATTTCAGAAAGGGACAAAAGAAAGCTATACTTATATATATATATATATATATATATATATATATATATATATATATATATATATATATATATATTTTTTTTTTTTTTTTTTTTTTTTTTTTTTATACTTTGTCGCTGTCTCCCGCTTTTGCGAGGTAGCGCAAGGAAACAGACGAAAGAAATGGCCCAACCCCCCCCCAAACACATGTATATACATATGTCCACACACGCAAATATACATACCTACACAGCTTTCCATGGTTTACCCCAGACGCTTCACATGCCTTGATTCAATCCACTGACAGCACGTCAACCCCGGTATACCACATCGCTCCAATTCACTCTATTCCTTGCCCTCCTTTCACCCTCCTGCATGTTCAGGCCCCGATCACACAAAATCTTTTTCACTCCATCTTTCCACCTCCAATTTGGTCTCCCTCTTCTCCTCGTTCCCTCCACCTCCGACACATATATCCTCTTGGTCAATCTTTCCTCACTCATTCTCTCCATGTGCCCAAACCACTTCAAAACACCCTCTTCTGCTCTCTCAACCACGCTCTTTTTATTTCCACATATCTCTCTTACCCTTACGTTACTCACTCGATCAAACCACCTCACACCACACATTGTCCTCAAACATCTCATTTCCAGCACATCCATCCTCCTGCGCACAACTCTATCCATAGCCCACGCCTCGCAACCATGCAACATTGTTGGAACCACTATTCCTTCAAACATACCCATTTTTGCTTTCCGAGATAATGTTCACTCACTCTTATCCCCTTTGCCTTTGTACAATGGCACTATGCACGCATTCCGCCAATCCTCAGGCACCTCACCATGAGTCATACATACATTAAATAACCTTACCAACCAGTCAACAATACAGTCACCCCCTTTTTTAATGAATTCCACTGCAATGCCATCCAAACCTACTGCCTTGCCGGCTTTCATCTTCCGCAAAGCTTTTACTACCTCTTCTCTGTTTACCAAATCATTTTCCCTAACCCTCTCACTCTGCACACCACCTCGACCAAAACACCGTATATCTGCCACTCTTATCATCAAACACATTCAACAAACCTTCAAAATACTCACTCCATCTCCTTCTCACATCACCACTACTTGTTATCACCTCTCCATTTGCCCCTTTCACTGAAGTTCCCATTTGCTCCCTTGTCTTACGCACTTTATTTACCTCCTTCCAGAACATCTTTTTATTTTCCCTAAAATTTAATGATACTCTCTCACCCCAACTCTCATTTGCCTTCTTTTTCACCTCTTGCACCTTTCTCTTGACCTCCTGTCTCTTTCTTTTATACATCTCCCAGTCATTTGCATTTTTTTCCTGCAAAAATCGTCCAAATGCCTCTCTCTTCTCTCTTTCACTAATAACCTTACTTCTTCATCCCACCACTCACTACCCTTTCTAATCAACCCACCTCCCACGCTTCTCTTGCCACAAGCATCTTTTGCGCAAGCCATCACCGCTTCCTTAAATACATCCTATTCCTCCCCCACTCCCCTTACCTCCTTTGTTCTCACCTTTTTCCATTCTGTACTCAGTCTCTCCTGGTACTTCCTCACACAAGTGTCCTTCCCAAGCTCACTTACCCTCACCACCTATTTTTTTTTTTCTTTTTTTTATACTTTGTCACTGTCTCCCGCGTTTGCGAGGTAGCGCAAGGAAACAG